>NC_068356.1:86233268-86427340 GCF_020536995.1 Dreissena polymorpha
AGTGCTCATTCCTGCGCACATAACGTTTCCTTGTGAAAGTATTGTTTTGCATATATTGAAAGCAAACAACGTAGAATGATTTCCCGTGTGTCCATTAAATTAACCACACCAAGCGTTTACATTTGAACAAAAAAACACATCGATATTTGCATGATGATTTATGTGAGATCAATATTTTTCAAGTTGCTATGAACCAGCATTAGCACTAATACAATTGGGGTTACGTATCGGTCAATGATCTCTAAAAGCATTGAGTGGATAACCAAAGTGCACTACATTTGCGTAATTTTAATATAGGGCACCATTACTATGAAATGGGATATATAATGTGTTAAAATTAATAATGATTTATTCGTTACCAAGCTTAATGCAATATAATGAACGACATTGTGAGAATCCACTTGCTCGTTTCCTGTGCGTAACTCGATTTTTAGCATTGATTTATTTCTCTTCACATGAAAAATATAAATAAGGTGTATTAGCATTACTTGATAGTATTCCGAACATGATTATACAGGTTTTGTGATAGACAGAGACAGTGACACAACAGCGAAATTGAAATAAGAAATTCGACCAAATTTTCGTAGTATATAATATTTTCTTTAATGATTCACCAGTGAGCACATGCTTTGAGATGTATATTTTTCAGCATCAAGCACGTTTAACTTCATCATATATATCAATACAATCGCTTTCACTATGTTATGCTTTAATATTTATACGCTCTTCTCTCTTGCCAATGACGGATATACCACCGAATGTTAAGTCTTCTTTGCCTACGTTACATTCTTGATACATCACCTTTATTTGAACAATTTGTATATTTGTTCCTTATGTTGCATACGATAGAAAAATATGTGTCGACTGTGGGTAAAATTCGAATTAATGTGTGCTATACTAATATACTACTCCGAGTTTGCTTTATTTTGGAGCATATTATTTAGAGAACGTAAAAGCATAACATAATTTGCTTGCATTGTGTGTATTAGGTATTGTGAGTCGTGGTATTCATGCGTGTTATGTATGCAGTGAATCATCTGCACAGACGGATGCATTAAACACGCGAGTGAAAGGTGTATTGCTGTATTAAGAATAATATTTATATACATGTATATCTCAAGGATTTCATCCTTAGCATCTGTCAGACAGATAATAATGGTTGCAATTAATTAATACAAGTTGGCAGCATTGCCAATTCGATGCATTTTCTTAACGTGTTCATGGAATATTGTAATGATATTACTGATATAAGGAAGATACGAACATAAACGTTGACACTCCATTCTGGGTACCATGAAACAATATGTTTAACTAGTATAAACATATATCTATAAGAATGTTTCTTTTGCTGACGATTGATTGCTATTGTTAACGGACCCGCATAAACGCTTGGAAATGTTGAAAAAGGGTTAGCCTAAATTAGATTTTCCTGCCATGAAAGGCTGCGCGTGGGGAACCATTATTGTTGGCTTATTTGATAATATTAACACTATGGCATAATTTATCGCATAAGTTGTAAGTTACACTGACATAGATGTGCAACATTGAAATGCGTTCTATATTAAGAACGAATATCAAATATTTCGCCTTTCCGTTGAAAATTCAACATTCATTTCTTCAAAAAAAAATAATCAAGAGCCAACACGCCTTTTTTAAACAGAACATGTTGATGAGACTTTACAATACAAAAAGCAAACAAAAAGCAAAAACCATTTCGAAATATGTGCATTTTAGTGTTTGCCGTAAATGTATTACATACCAAATTATTTGTATTAAACATTACCATCGTTTAGTGAAACAATTAACCTCAAAATATAAATAGCGCTTTTCGATGTTGACGATTGACCAGATCAGGTGCGATTATAATTGTAATAGCGATTGATCAATATAGTTAATTAGTGTTGTCAGATAATGCGGAATTGAAGTGCACACATACATAGTTTCTGCAGTTTGAATCAATAATCCAGTTGCGGTCAAACTCGTTTTGCATTACTATCTGAACTCATCAGTCATTCACAATTGATTTATAACCCACAATTAATTTCCTTAAAGTATGTGCCGATTGTTGTCAATAATTGTCTTGCCGATTTTCCTCAAGTCATGTGTACACGTTACTTCAGAGTTCCGTTAAATATTAAATAAAAATATAATATGCAGATATAAAATTTGTACATTTACTTTTACAAAAGATATACACGAGAAATAAGTCGTAAGCGATTTCAAATCAAGTTGACAGATGTTGATACATACATACTTACATACATACATACATGCATACATACATACATACTACTACATACATACATATATACATACATACATCACATACATACATACATACATACATACATACATACATACATACATACATACAACATAACATACATACATAGTTACATATTATATATATATATAATATATATATATATATATCTATAATATATATATATATATATATATATTATATATATATATATATATATAAATCGAAATCATCACAAAGGATCATAATAATGCAATCAAATCGTCGCAGTCATTTTCTTTTACCTGATGATTCTCCCGTTGTATGAAATCGAATGAAATCGCCGATGAATATT
Source organism: Dreissena polymorpha (assembly GCF_020536995.1). Taxonomy (NCBI): domain Eukaryota; kingdom Metazoa; phylum Mollusca; class Bivalvia; order Myida; family Dreissenidae; genus Dreissena; species Dreissena polymorpha. The sequence goes on from NC_068356.1 coordinate 86,235,866, forward strand.
ATATCATTGTGTGATTATAGATATGCGATTGAGGGTTTAATTATTATTTGCACATGCAGTTTATGTATATATGTATTAATATCCCTCGATTTTCGTCGCTTAATAAGTTAAACACAGAAAACCGTCGGAGACTGGTGATGCTCCCAAAGGTTTTTTGTCACAATATTGCACTATATAGTCATATAAAAAGGAACGTCTTGAGGGCATAACTTTGGACAAATTAATACGATGGATGGTTTAGCAACTCAAATTCAAGTGCCATAACTCTCTAAATAAATCATCTAACCAGAACCAACAAATAACATGCGCATCTCCTCAAGGTAGTTAAGCTTCCCATAAAAGCTTCATTGAATTCCAGTCAGTAGTTGGGGAGAAATAGCCCGGACAGAATTGCTCTATATGTACAGTTATAGACAATTTCAAAGGGCCATAACTCTGTGAAAAATCATCCGAGCATAACCGGTTGATAATATGCAACATCTCCTGTTGGTAGTGAAGCTTCAAATAATGTTCATTGAATTCCCGTAATAAGTTGTTGAGAAAAAGCTCGGACAAGAATTGCACTATATGTAAAATGGAAAATTTCAAAGGGCCATAACTATATGAAAAATCATGCCGACGAGAACCGGCTGATATATGCACATCTCCTCTTGGTAGTAAAGCTTCCCAAAAAGGTTTATTGAATTCCAGACATTAGTTGCTGAGAATAGCCCGGACCAAGATTGCACTATATGTAAAATGGAAAATTTCAAAGGGCCATAACTCTGTGAAAATCACCCGACCAAACCCGCTGATAATATGCACATCTCCTCTTGGTAGTTAACTTCCCATAAAGTTTCATTGAATTCAGCCATTAGTTGCTGAGAAATAGCCCGGACAAGAATTGCACTATATGTAAAATGGAAAATTTCAAGGGCCATAACTCTGTGAAAAATCATTCGACGAGAACCGGCTGATAATATGCACATCTCCTCTTGGTAGTTAGCTTCCCATAAAGTTTCATTGAATTCCAGTCATTAGTTGCTGAGAAATAGCTCGACAAGAATTGCACTATATGTACAGTTGATAAGAAAATTTCAAAGGGACATAACTTCTGTAAAATATTCATCCGATCAAAACCCGCTGATAATATGCACATCTCCTCTTGGTAGTGAAGCTCCCATAAAGTTTCATTGAATTCCGTTCATTAGTTTCTGAGAAATAGCCCGGACAAAATTGTGCACGACGGACACACTGACACACGGTAACACGGAACAGACAGACGAAGCGGCGACTATATGCTCCCCCCAAAATAAATTTTGGGGGAGCATAAAAAGGTACAGATTTAGTATACTGGTATAAAAAAAAAATTAAGAAGATTGTGTTTAATAAAGTCGTTGTGTTATGCTTGAGATGCTCCCAAAAAAAAGGAACTTAGAGTGCACGTTGCCTACGGAAAATCGGGAAGTAATCATGAACTCGTTGTCAGTTTTTATGAAGTTGGCATAGGAATGAATGGTGGAAATATCGACGCAGTAGTATCTGTTTGATAACTATGGAGTAATCGCGTGGTCCTTTCAAAATAAGATGATCATGCCTGCAGCATCTTGAATCTCTCTCGCTTGAATATTATTTCTCACAATAAGTCCAGGCGTATGTTTGAAGATGTGTGTGTAATCCTACTTATGTCCTGTCAAAAATGAATCCCAAAGTATCGCAATCATTTCTGACTCTTATTAACGACTAAAAGTTTAATGAGTACCGCTATTAAGCTTTGCTTTGTGAGTGATCGATATTCACAATAAAAAGAGTAAGAAATGCTTGAATAAATCTTGTCGGTTTTTCAAGGCCACAAACGTCATACAGATGCAACAAATGCGTCTCCACACTCTTCGGCAGAAAATCGAAACCTTAAATTGACCTTCTTGAGTAATTCCATAACGGAGTATACAGGCATAAATAGTCGCTATAGGTCCGCTTGTCTTTCGGGATATTTAAATATGTAATGTATAACAATCATTATGTTTCCGGATTGTTTAAAAATGAAGATGTGCAGTTTGTCATATAAACGTCGCTGTAAAAGAAGTGACTATATTTATGGTTATGATAATTAAGGGTGGTTTTCAGTAATTAGAAGAATAAATAAAATATATTATCTTCTAATTATTTGATGGCAACTCGAAATGTTGGACCTAGTGGTTATTTAACAGGTAAACATGTGCTTATTTGTAAGGTTTATCAATACTACTTTTTGTCATAAATAAACCGAAGCAACGTAAAGATAATGAAAAGTCATACGTGTCTAAAAGACATTTGACAACGTATCTAAGTCCTAAACGAAACTGAAGAATATGAAATTCGTGGACATATAGATGTTTGCGTTTACAACCAGGCCATGAATATCGATGTAAAGCATCATTGTATGTGTATCGATGCTTTTAAACTGCTTGGATTGCTTCACTGTCTTCTCTTCGAGAAAACGGAGATCGACAATAAAACTACTATAACTGGAGTGAAACTGTGTGTGACATATTGATGTGGGCCTATGCATCACACCGACGTTTATCATACGTTTATTGCAAATTTGAGACGTCATTTGTCGTCGTTTTTGGTGAAACAAAAATCCCCAATCGTTTCATTTTTGCGTTTATTAGCGCTTGAAACGCTGTTGCAATTGTCCTCGAAAAGATACAGGGCCACCATGCCCTCTCGACAGCACAAGTTGGAGCGTCAACGAGGGGCTTATAGTGATATATATTATTTGAATGTTGCCAATGATGTCTCCGATACAAACCGCTATAAAAGCCACAGCTCACCGCATATTAACGACTCGTCAGCCGCCTTGTTTCTGTCTGCGAAGAAGAATGGGTTCAATGTAACTGCGCAATCGCTTTATATACTTATATCCCGTTGGGAATTCTTGTATGCGGATACTGAAGATTCATCCTCGTTTTCAAGTTAAAGAAAACTACCGTCGACGAGGTCAGCAGTCGAGAGAAGAGGATCGATTTTGAAAAGAAGATCAAAAACTTACACTGCAAACCTTATTCTGCAATACTGAAACTCTACAACCAGTCCGTTAGCCTGTGTGTTGATGCCTGCTGTTTTCGCTCTACTTTCGCAATAGCACGATCACACAGATGGCCGGAATTCAAAGTCTAATTATAGAGTTAGTGAAGAAATTAAAACAGACACTCAGTTATCTTAGTATGATATCAGATAATAGCCCTTGAATTAGAACTCGTTTGTATAAAAACATTTTAGTACGGATAATTAGCAGTTCTCTAAAACTCGCTATATACCTTATTCTGATATGAACTGAAAAAAAGCTACTGTGGTAATGCAACATTTTCAGGAAGGAAATTATAGGAGACGTTATGATAAAGCTGTAAAAATTCTTCTTGAAATTAGTTTATTGTAAGCTTTATAATTTGAGCTCGACTGAATCCGAAGCATTGGACTGATTTAAACGTTGTTGAGTCGCGTCGAGTCCGTTTTCCTGGGTAGTAAAATTGCTGCCCAGAAAAGTTTTCGTTAGACTCAGCGTTTCAGTTCCCGTTTTCGTTTTATAACTGATATCCACATTCCAATAACATATTTAAAAGCTCATTCTTACGCGCATTAAGGTACCTAGGGCATATTTTGTTTAACTCTAGAAATCAACAAAATAAACACGTTAATATGATACTGTGCTTGTGTCCATTAAGCTTACTAACATCAAAGTGTTTATATTCGTTAATACACATTAACATGTGCAAACTGATTAATATGATAGAAATTATTTACGTTTCTACGAAGGGAATCCGCACTAACAATAGTTGTATTGGGGTTACGTATCGGTCAATGCTTTCTCATAGTATTGACTAAATAAACAAAATAGAACCCCATTTGCTTAATTTTAATATCGGGCGTCATCACTCTATAATGGGATATATGAATTGGTTAACGGTTATAATGATGTTTTTGTCCCCATGGTCAATGCGTTTGTGTGGAAGACTGTTAAGAATTAATTTGCTCGTTTCCCCTTCCTAACATTTATTTTAAGCATAACTTATTAAATTTATCTTCGGCTGATAGAATATTAAGAACGTGTTTCAGAATAACTTGATAAAGTTTTGAACATGGTGTTTGCGGTTTTGGGATAGACTGAGACAGTAACACTACAACGAAACGCAAAACAAATAATTATATAAACGTATTGTAGTATATTATATTTTTTATCAATTCATGATAGGAAATCAGTCTTAGATTTGAAACGTGTTTTTAATACAGCACTAATATATTTATCAAAGATATCATTATTATCAAACTATCGTCGATATAGCTATATGTGCGAGCGGCTTTTACATGTATACGCGATACTTTCTTGTCCATGACGGATATACCGCCGACCTCGCTGTCTTTATTTGGTTATGTGACTTACTGGACATTTTAAGATTATGCATTTTCAAGTCTAAATAACGTATAAAATGTTATACTATTTGTCGACTGTGAGTAATATACTTATTCTGTTTACCTGATTTTAAGATCGTACTATTTTGAGTTCGCGAAAACATTAAACAATAACTTGCACTGAGCGTATTAGATTTTGTAAGTATTGATATTCATATTATTTATGGACGCAGTTTATATCGGCGATGCATACAGTACGCTAGTGGTATAATTAGTTTGATATTCATGTGAATATCTATTGATAGTTCAGTGTTTATGGCGTCTGCATTAATGCAAAAAGATGCATTTTCTTAACGATTACTTTAAATATATTCCTGCTCGAAATATGAATGCTACATTTGACTTCCATTTCGGTTCCAATTGAACAATATGTTTAATTGCTATTAACATTGTCTGCGCAAGTGTGTTTACTGACGATTGCTTGTTTGCTTTGAACGGAATCGCATAAACGGTTAGACAAATTCAAAATGGTTGGACACAAAATGGATGTTGCTTTAAAAACGTTAAGGGAACTTCATTGTTGGCTTACCTAACATTATTTTCAAAGTGTAAATGCTAGTTTTCAGTGGCATACTTGATCGCATGAAATGGGAGCTGCATATTTATAAATTGAGATACTAAATATAAACTGTTTATATAATTTCCGTGAATAAAATAACATCCATTTTATCAAGCAAAGTATTCCAGGTTATATAGACACACAAGTATTATTAAAAACACATGGTTATGCGCATTGCATAAACAAAGAGGAAAGGAGTAAAAACCACTGGGAAAGATGTTAATTTCATTGTTTGTCGGAAATGTATCGCATAACGAAACTATCGTAATAATACATCGTTAATTGAACAAATCCGCCTCATTTGTAAATAAGTTCGATTGTCATTGTAATAACGATTGGTCAATGTAGTTTTGTAAAGCAATCTGACAACACATAAGTTGAGGCTCGTAATTAAATAGTGTCGGCATCTTGAATCAATGATCCACTTTCGGTCGAGTTGTTTTTGCAGCACAATCTAATCGTATTTAACTCATATGTCATGTGCGGTTGATGTATATCCAACAAAGAGCTTTTGTCGACTGTAAGTTGATAATTGTCTTCCGGACCCCGATCAGATTTATGTGATTCCCATTAAATATCAATTATGAGTATGATATGAGGAAATCAAAGATCGGATCTTAAAATAACCGTCTTAATTGGTAAAAAACACATACTGCTTGTAAAATGTATATTAGGAATAACTTAAATTAGATAGCGGTCCATTACCTATTATTTTTTACCGTCCCAGCGGCTGGTTGGTACATAGCATTGGTAATCATAGTGCCGTTTGAATCTTTTCGTGTAAGCCGTCGTTAAGCAGTTAATATATACGTATACTTTTGTCAAAAAGGGCGATTAAAAATGTAAATACATTCATTAAGAAATGGCTGGGTTTGTTCTTTTTTAGGATTGTTCCTTTGCTTTTAAAAATATACACTAGTTCCAATACCAATACATGTAGGGATGTATTTACACTGTGTGGAATTTCAAACAGTACCAATAATTTTGATAACAAAATGATAATAATAAAAAACATAATATGAAAATACACATATTCAGCATTATTATTTCTGTGTGACTTATATCAAGAATATAGATAATGTTCCCAATTTCATTTAATAACAAATAGCATGACACAAAATATTGTACTCGGGTTTTATTTGGACAAATAGAAAAGTTGTGCAAATAAAACCTCGCTAAAGTAGAGGGCTGTGAACAATTAACATGTTCGTCGGTTCGTTCAGTCATAGATCATTTAGAACGCATGATATGGCCATGTTTAGTGGTCTTACATAACGTTTTTTAATTATGAAGCGAATTTACACAATTTCTTGCATGGTTAATGTTTAGTGTATTCTTTGTATAACGAAATAATTGCAAATGATCATACTTTTGTAATATAAGTGTCGCAATTGTATACCTTTACGGTCTCTTTCACCGTTTGATTTTCCGCTTATAGAAACGAAACCGGCGATTAAAAATATACAATTGAGCGTTAATAAAAATGGAATTCAGTAATATAATTATTATTGCGCACATGTAGTTTAATTCATTTCTTTATTGACATCCTTATATTTTTCATCGCCATAAATTTTTAAAACGTCCTGGATTTTGAATACTAATAAAGTTATAGTAATCTGTTAAAAACCGTCATTGACTAACTCTCTAGACAATATCAACCGAATATAACTTAAAATGCACGTTGCTTCAGGAAGTAGGAAGTTATCCTTGATCGGATTGGGCTGTATTTATGGAGTTGGCAGAAAAAAAGAGGAAATATTGATGCAGAAGAATCTGTTCCATAAATAGGGAATACTCGCGTGACCTTTCGACATTTATTAATCATTCCGGTTCCATCTTTTGTATTTCTCGATTAAATACTCCAAAACCACTCAAAGGCAGGTGTTTGTGGCATTTTGATGTACACCTACGTATTTCCGAAGCAAAAAATATTCCCATATTATGTTCAGCATTTCTGGCTCCACTGTGAACACATGCTGAACTTTATGTGTCTGTGTGCGTTCAAATATTTTGTATTGTACCATTTACAGTGTGTGAATAATTGCATTCGATAGATACGCACATCTCCGATCCCAAAATATATCATATGTCTGATTTTGATAAGATAGGCCCAACATTCGTATTTGAAGCTTATTTGTCGTATTAGTTGTAATTCATTCATGTAAAACGTGGATTAAACTTCAATTAAAAAATATGATCTTAAATTAAATTGTTTTTCGTTCTTTAAAAAATCGTAATCGATAAAGTGCTTATTAAGAATTCCAAATTTATGCTCTTTGGATATACCAACACTTTTTTATCATACCTCAAAGCTCGGAGAATAAAAAAAAACCATTAAAAACGGTTACACCGTTAAGCTTACGGGCTGACACGCAGTAATACGCTTATCTCTGAACGCCAAGTTTACTTTCAATAACTAATATAAATAGTCAAAATCACGATGATAGTTTACAAAATTGATATAGCAATATCGCGCTTAAGTCCTAAATCGCGTTTCTACCGTTTGTATATTTCAGAACCATAAATGCGATAGAGCGTTAAAAGGTGGCAACATTTATAGTTCCATTTATATGTATATATGCATGTGTGTGTGTGTGTGTGTGTGTGTGTGTGTGTGTGTGTGTGTGTGTGTGTGTGTGTGTGTGTGTGTGTGTGTGTGTGTGTGCGTGCGTGCGTGCGTGCGTGCGTGCGTGCGTGGTGTGTGTGTGTGTGCGTGCGTGCGTGCGTTCGAGCGTGCGTGCGTGCGTGCGCGCGTGTGTGTGTGTGTGTGTGTCTGAAGCAACCTAGACGGAAGAAAGAAGGCCTGTGATCGCACGGTGGATTCTGTCAAACCATGATCCACGCAACACAGCCAAACTTGACAATTTTATAGTGGCAATCAAAAAGAAGAAGTCACACATTGAGTTATCTGATTAGCGGCCGTTTGTTTACATGTGACTTGGCTTAAAACATACGAACGATATGGTAGAAACTGTAATTTCCATCAAACGTTGATTTGCATTGATGTTATGGTTGCGTTGAGTTTTATCTTTTCGGTTTGCTGTCTCCATTATATATATTTAACATATGTTATATACATGATAATGTGCAGCGCTGCAATAATTTACATCTGAGCCGGAATATCGTATACACCGTCCATTGCATTTTGACATAACTTTCACATTTAAATACTGAAATGCTGTCACTATCTCTCAGGGAAATATACTGTTTCGGAATTGAAAATGGCTACCAGCATGTTCAAACAACCATGGTTCATTTTACGAGACATGCTCGAGGACGATCTTTTCAATGAATAACTTAATAATATTCTTTCAGACAGTTCTTTTTTCAATCAGCCTCCCACGCATGCATATTTGTGTCAACGACGCCATTGTAATATTTCAGCAACCTTGATAATTAGTTCGTGATTGCTTGTCATTGTTTGTAACATTCTTTAACACAATGAATGTGATATTGCAAACTTTGTTTTGCACTACTAGAACAAATAAACAACATGAAAACGATTATATTTCATCTCAAAGATATTCTTTCAAATTTAAAGACAGTATTAACTTTTTGATGTAACAATCGCTAGCTTCACAGCCTCCGGTTTCATTTCGAAAACAATGCCCCGGTCATGGTAGTTATGTGATCGATACTACAATACATATAATAATAGATCTATATATGACTTCATAAACTTTTTAATATAAATGCCGTAATTATTAACGTCTTTCTAATGAGTTTTTTTCTAAAAGCTCTTCTAATTCACTAATTGAGCCCACATCATAAAAGGGCATTTAATTCATTTATCCACTATACTAATTCTGCTCATACGTGGCTATTGAAAAAACGCATTATTAATCCTGTGGTGACTATTACAATTTTGAACATAATTTGATTATTAATACAGTCGTGAGTTGCTTTTTGTAGGCATCAATCTTTAATTTGCGTTACGACACCCTTTAGCATTATTATAAAATTATATATGCGTAATAAAAAAATATCATTTCTTTTTTATTTCATGTTTTTATTGTTGAATCGTGTCTGTCATTATCAAGAACAGTTTATTTCTGGCATAACATAATATTTATTATGATTGCAAAAATTACTATTTAATATTTTAATCGAAGTTCTAGCTTTGTAATCGGTTCTTTTAACACTCTTCATTACGTTTTGTTTTTCTCATAATTGTAAATAAGAAGGAATTTAGTTGATTTGTGTATTTATTTTATTTTTGTCTTGTCTCAGAAAGATGTTATTATGTTGCTCAGGTACATATTAAACAGTTAAGTAAATTATTTGGAACTACATTGAATGTTAATTCTCTTTAATTTATTTAATTTGAATAACAATGCTTTTGAGGTTAATGTTTATTTACACTTTTATGCAAGTGATTAATTCTTGGCTAAGTGTTAAGTTTGACGCGTTATTCGACTGGTTAGACCCCTAAATAAGGGCATTGACTGTTCCGAGGCGGTTATCCCGCTAATAAAATAACATTGAAAGAAGACCCTACCTTATTGCAGTTTAAAGTATCAATACGATTGCAAACGCTTTACAATATAATAATAGTATAGTATTATTGGTTAAAGTATAACACATATTTTTGTTGTTTTGAACCAACATCTGCAAGGAAATTGAAAGAACAGTTTGGTTTCGTCAATTTAATAGTCTTTTTTCTAATCAACAGCTAAATCTCGAGGCTGCCATGTGTGTACATATCTAACATTTTGACAAAACATCATCTACTGTAAGTTCATCAATTTCTTAAACATAGTGTTTGCCTAGAAGGAGGTTTCAGACAGATTACGTATTAATGCCATTGCTCACATACATACAAAAAGGACAGAATATTTATTAACAACAATAGTAAAAAACTATTATTTAAACCATGTTGTTTTTTCAACAGAGTTGCCTTTCTATGAATACCTTGAGCACAATTAGAATCTATGATTCCCGAAGAATTGAACAGACAGCGATTGAGCATAAGAACAATGATACATAGTCAAAGAAGCGAAAAGACAATCATTGATAACAATACGAATGCTAATGGACTGCATAATGGAATGTCTCTTTTATGTAGAATAACTCTTTCTCCTTTCAAAGCTATAAATACATGCAACCTTAAATGGTTATTGTATATCAAAGTAAGCTTTACCTAAAAGTACTATCTAGAATACTAGCATCACAGCCGTCTTCTGATGAACGAATTGCTCTCTACTACAGCGCGTAAAAGGTTCGATTCATTTGAATATGGTTTTGATAATGCCTTTGAGAATCTGTACAGAAGGAAGGTTTTCAAATGGTCTGACCTATCAAGCAAATAGTCCTTAGGGCTTCAAAATTGTGTAACACTTGAACATGTCTAAACGTTAACTCCAAGAAGTGAGCTTTGCACACGATATCGATCATACACATTGTATTTGTTAAGCAATTACTGATATTATCATCACAATCAATGACTAACTACACTCAATATTGTCGGTTCATTCGTTTAAATCATTTTAATGATAAATAATATCGATTATTTCAGAATTATTTTTTTTACATTCATCAATGACGAAATATCAACTGTATGATCAGTGTAGATTTCTTTGATGTCAATAAATATAAGTTTTACAACTCTAATAAAGTAACCAACATATTGTTTATATATAAGTAAACGAAATTGCAACGTAATTAATTGGCTTGATGGAAAAATTACTGTTTTAATTTCTAGCAAAAAAAACACCGTCAAGTTTGCATATTGATTTAAAAGATCGGATTATAAAATAACATAAAACACTAAAATAAAAACCAAAATGACTTAATCTTAACTTTTAAACAGAGTACAGTTGTCACATTAGGTCAGTGTGGGGTAGTTGAACGCTAAATGTGTTGCTTTTTTACAATAATTATTTTAATACCTCGACAGCATTAATTTCTCATTATTATTAACAGTATTACGGTAGCTAAATGCATAATGTATTGGTATCTTATTTCAATTTTTGTTTGCCCATTTTAGTACCATATAAAATTCATGTTCTCTCAAGTTTCTGAATATTTAAGACAACGAAATTGAGGTCAGTTTTACATAACAATACCAACAGTACAAAAGGTAATGAATGAAACATATTACTACAGCAACTGCACCAGCTTCCGCGTAAAGGCAAATTGTTCGACTGTCTTTAAATAAGGAATCAAATTAACGGTAATTAGTAACCCTTTAAATTACATGGTAAATGTTATTCCGTGCAATTCCTTCGCTTGAAAATGTGTGTGACGTTTCTATACTCTTTATTTTATTATCCTACGAAGTGGAAGGTGTTGCCTGCAACACAACTCCTCAGCAATTGTTATACGAATGCAATTATTAAACAACGTTATGTGGTCGCTATGTATTTACCACTTACCTCCTCCATGGGACATTCTCACGATTTTTTTTATATTTCTTGTTCGTTTTCATTTTTTATTCTTTAAAATATTGTTTGTTTGTTCCTTCTTTAAACTCATGCTGTTATTGTAAATACATGCTAATGATGATTATCTTTCTATGCTGAAATCGAAATAGACTATAATGTTCTGTTCTTATTACATTGTTTCAAACTGTACCATGCCCCGATATACTTCTTAAACCTTGTCGCATTAGAGTTATCAATGTAAATGTGTAAGACCATGATAATATGAAACGTAAAGAGTTAATGCGGACTTATCAAAGATTCGTTTTTGTTGAAGGAAATAAATACTTGCTTCAGGGTCATCGTAATTAATTGGCTTGATGGAAAAAATACTGTTTTAATGTCTAGCAAAAATACACCGTTATGTTTGCATATTGATTTATAAGATCGGATTATAAAATAACATAATACACTAAAATGAAAACCAAAATGACTTCATCTTAACTTTTCAACACAGTACAGCCTTTTAATAAAATCCTCAAGATATTCGGTATCGTTCAGGATAAGAGACTTCGACCAGACAGTCATAAAAGCACAAGCCTTCATTCGTCGCAATTGTTAACGTTCAAGTCAACAGTGTACGTCTGTGATGTAAACTTCATGTCCTGAATTCCATCAGCAAGCATTCAAATGTATCTTATGTAAAATGTGTTATTAATGCCTAACTCTTAGATTTGATCTGCCTCGTTGACGAATTCAAAAAGATGTTCGTGCATACAAGAAAGCAAAAGTATCTACTTAAGATAGATATCGGCTCACCTTTCTTCAGCAACTCGCATTGGTTAACAACATGGTCAAAACATCGAAGAAAGTTTACTTTGATAACGTTTCCAAAATAATACTTGAAAATAAACATTTCCACACCGACCTAAACAATCTTCTATAACTGCACCCGATATTTATATACAAAGTCTAACTTTCCAAGAGTCAGACTTCCCCATCTATAAAACTTTCATCATTTTCGTCAACATATTTTAGATTCAATCAAAGTAAGGAAAACTTCTGGGCCGGACAGTATAAACAACAAAGACTTAAAATTACTCGCAACTGAGAGTATAGCGGACAAATGTTTTCCGTTACCATTGTATGGTTGTTAATGGACAATAAACAACAAGTCTGAACAAACGAGTCAAATCATTGATTAGCAAGGATATTCAGTATTTTAATCGAGACAGCAAACAAAATGTTACATCACTTTATCTGTAGAACAGACCATAAACCTCAAGCCATTCCCTTTTTCAGCAACCGATTGTTTTTATCTTCCAACTTCCTTAGTTCTAGCGTATTTATTTCTTGCGATGCGCACAATACACATAATAATGTATACATGTATATTTATATGTATTTACTCTTCTTTATTCGTGTTTGAATTTCAACATATACCATTTTCCAAGCCTAACACCTTACTTATGTGTATTACGTTTGCCCATATCAGAATGAACTTCAAGTGACTGAAGAGAGGCCTATAATACTAATTGTTGTTTTTCTATTCTTTTAAATCATACATTTATTAATTTTAGCAAGTGTTCAATATCTACCTGTTTGACTTATATTGTAAAAAGTATAATTTTTAGTAAATGGATTACTTAGTATAAGATTAAACACATATTATACAGACAAAATGATTCGTTTCACTAATTCGTCGTACAACATATGCATGTAAGAAAATATAACTATTACATAAGTGATGTGAATGAATTAAAACAGGCATTGAATTTTTTAATAAGAATATATACAGACTCAATACATTTCCGTCTGACATTCAAATAAAAGCGACATTTCTATTGTTTATCTGGCGAGGGTTATTCTTAAGCAATATTAGTATCTCTTCAATGCTTAATATTTTTTAGTAATTCTTACTTTCTTCTAGTTTTAGTATAAGGCTTTAACGCCGCGCAATGCATATGATGTATGATGTTATAATAAGCCAATATTTACAGTGCATCGTCATTCCATAACGTACATTTAAAAATCGACATTCCAAGGTAGCAAAGCTTCCATAAATTTATACGCGTTACGTTGATCAAATGAACAGTCCGATGTCTATTCAAGTAAGAAAATGAAGTTCTAAGTTATTTATTCATCGAGTAAGTAAACTGGGCGAATTGCTACATTATTAAAGAACACAATTCATATTTCAAGTAGATAGCCAGTCATTCTCGAACAACTCCAAATTTTCTACTTTGTATAACATTTTGAGCGATCCTTTGACATTCATTTTATAGCCGTTTAATGACGATTAATATTTCAATAATTTCAAACGTACTTAGAAACAATATTATTTCAACGAACATCCATTTAATCGGAAAATATAACTACAGGAGACTTGTGTACACTATAAAACTGTGTAGGCATTAACCTTTAATAAAAGTCAAATGCCAACTTGGGGATACCGACTGCAAAGAACATAATATATCTGTTTAAATTAGTTACATTCTATACATAGATGGTAACGTCACTACGTTATACGTCAGTAAGACCAGTGTGTACACAATGAATGAGTTATCGTATTGTTATGGTTACGCATCACTTTAAATACGGTTGTATCGCGTCGTCCATGGGGCAGTACATTGTTATTCAAGTATACTGATTAACATTTACATTACCAACACACGGTGTACACTTTTCTGTAGCCCGTCAAAACATCAACCACCAAAACTAAAAAGGATTTCATTATTCAGCAGAAACATTTCCATTTCTAATATAGTTACTTGTTTTCAGTAAGCTGATGTATGCGTTTTCCATTATAAGTTCCTGTCAAAAGCTATAAATGAGATTATATGAATGATGCTAAATTTATGTAAAACTCTGTTGGGAGTTCGAATGTTACACATTCATTGATACGACAAATATTCATATACATAATACATTGAATAGCCGGATTGGTCATATATAGCATTTTAGATTCTCAAGCAAGGTATGTCAACATTAACACACATTCCTTGTTGTTTAATAAAGGAAGATAATGAACTTAAATCACAGTATTTTACTGTTAAAATCGGATCTATTTAACTACTAACGAGTATAAACTTTTCAGTGAAAAAGTTACAATTAATAAGTTGATAGGTAAATAACGATTAATAGCAGGTTATTTAATAATATGATATAAGTAATAACATTGTTCTTCTTAATGTAATTTAGTGGGGCCTTAAATTCAACATTGACTGATTCTTTTGGTTTAAACACTATTTATTTAGTTCATTGAAAGAACATATAAGCAATACAATACAAACATACATATTATATTTGAGCAATATGCTAGGCAGGTAGAATTGCAGTATTGCTTTACATAAAGGCTGTAAAATACAATTGGACAGAATTGAGAAGGAAGCTCGAGGCTTATACTATGTCTCTCTTCGGTCCGTTAGAAACGCTGCTGTAATGGTGTAAACAACCAAACGTATAACAACTATTTAAAGACATGTCAAAATTACGAACAATATATTACAGTGATAGATAATTGCATACTGGTTAGAAATGTAAAAATAATATATCTTATAATACAAAAAATATAACAGAGTAATGTAGAAAGCATAAGAGCTGATAAGTGGAGAAGGAAAGGGATAGCAGTGGAAGAGTAGAGTTTCAGAATAAGAGAAGTTGCGGTAATAAAGGAAGCAGTTGCGGGAACGGGGCATCGTTAGCAGAATATGGTTTGTTTCTGAGATAGAAATGGGTTAGAATCTATGACTATCTCGGATGAAAGACTGAACATGTTTGAATATTAATGAATTTACTTCATATGAGCCGTCTTTAACACCGAAAAGAAGAAGTTGCAAAGTTTTGGGTAAGAATCTAGACAGATTGTTAAAAAGGATAATTATTTTTTCTGTATAAATGGGACAATTGAAGAAAAAGTGATATGTGTCTTCAATCGCACCGCATTGACAATATGGACTTTGTACAATGTTTTTTGAGTACAAATGTTCATTTAAACTGCTACAATGCATTCGTAAACGCGCATGTAGAATATTAGATGTCCGCTCCCCATCGTAGAAATGCTGGGGAATTATTTTCTTATCTTTGCTAAGATTTGCTTTGAAAGCAGAGAGAGAAGGAGCCGTTCTCACCGATTCCGGTAAATTGTTCCATAAGTTTATAGTTGATGGTAGGAAAGATCGTGTAAAAAGTTGTGATTTGCATTGGATACTGCGAATGTTGTTAGAGTTACGAAGTGGATAAGCAGATCTTTCTCCCACGCTAGAGGGGATAAGTGTGCACACGTATGGGGTGCTAGTGAATTATACATTTTATAGAATTGGGTAAGTTTATGTTTTGTTCTCCTATTTTTTAATGGTTCGAGAGCAGTTTAATTGTAAAGGTTTTGCAAGGATGCCAAACGTGTTCCCACGCTGATTATCCTTGCTGCTTCCTGTTGAATCTTCTCAAGTTCTATTTCATCTTGTGTATTAATGTTATCCCAGACTATATCAGCGTATTCAAGAATTGGTCTAATAAATGATGTGTAAATCGATAGAAGGGACTTTCTATCGAGCGTAAATTTGAACGTTCGCATTACATTGAGTCTTTGCCATGCTTTCTTCTTGACTGATTCAATATGGTCATGCCAGGAACATGTATCAGAAAAAGTTCAGCCTAGATGCTTGTGAGACGAAACATCAGTGATTTGGCAGTCGTTGAAAAAGAGAGGGGGGTGGATTGGGCGGTTGATTTTTCTAGATATAACTAAGGATTCGGTTTTGGATGGATTGAAGGTTACCAACCACTTGTCAGCCCAGGAATGAATTTTTGCAAGATCAGTGTTAAGATGATTAGCCGCATCAACAGGGTTGTCGACGATGATATATAGCGTGGTGTCGTCTGCAAATAGTCGAATTGGACAGTGTATATCTCGTACAATGTCATTTATATAAATGAGAAAGAGGAGGGGCCCTAATATAGACCCTTGCGGGACACCAGCGTTTATGGGTAATGGGTCAGATTGGCAGCCAGAGATTACAACACACTGGGTCCTCTCATGTAGGTAGTCTTTTAACCAAGATAGAAGATTGCCCGAGATACCACTAAGTCGGAGCTTGTGGATAAGTCTTTCATGCCATACTCTGTCGAAGGCCTTAGAGATGTCGCAAAAAACGGCTCGAACCTCTTTACCTTCGTCAAGGGCTTTACAAAAGGAGTGATACACAGAGACTAATTGGTTGACAGTGGAATCTTTTGGAATGAATCCTGATTGAGATGGGGTTATAAATTCAATAGCCCTTAAATGATTTAAAATATATTTGTGGAGAATTATCTCGAGACATTTACTTAAAACACTTAAAAGGGAGATCGGTCTGTAATTTTCAACATCCTGAGGATCAGACTTTTTGTGAAGAGCACAAACAATTGCTTCTTTCCAGCTCCGTGGGACCCTACCATTACTAATAGAAAAATTGAAAAGATTTTGTAGTGGACCTGAAATCTCAGATGCAATTTGCTTTAGAACTTGACTATTTATTTGGTCTGGGCCTGATGCCTTTCCCGTTTTCATAACTTTAATGGAATCCAAGACATCTTGACGGGAAATAATGAGATCTTCAAAGACGGGGCAATCCGGCTCTTGGGAATGTAGGTTGTGCATATGCGTACTTGGTGTAGTTAAAGTAGATTGAGATTGGAAGAATGAATTAAGAATATTTGCTTTATCAAGAGGTGACTCATATATGGTACCATTATGAATTAAGGGAGGCAACTCGTTTTGTGTGGTGTTTTTATTTGTGACTTTTTTTATTATTTTCCAGAAGTCGGATGATGAGTGTTGATTTTCACGTATAAGTTTAGCGAGATTTTCAAAGTGCACTTTTTTCGCTGATCTGACAAGGTTGTTAACAATATTACGTTGTTGGCGAAAGATGTGCCAGTGTCGGTCTAAATTGGTAACCTTGGCTTTTTTGTATGCTCGTTTGCGGCGTCGGATTTCCTTACGAATATTAGTATGTAGCCATGGAGGATCGGCTGTTCTTATTGTAACCATTTTGTTCGGGATTGTAACTTCGCAAAGACTGATAAGTTGATGTGTGAAATTTGAGGTATATATGTCAATATTATTATCACAACAACTGTTCCAATCGAAATTCTGCACAAGTTGTCTTAGATTAGTGTAGTCCCCGTCTTTATATCGCCATATTTTACGTTTAAAATTAGATCCAGCTATTCAATTGAAGTTTAGGACGCAGTAGACTGGGCAATGAAATCGAAGTTACTGGTTAAGAAAGGGTTCTCCAACGCCGCTTTTTAGCACTTTTAAGGAAGATGTTACTATAAAAAGGTCAAGAATGGAATTCGAGGTTTCAGTAAAATGAGTGGGTTCTTTAATAATCTGTGTGAGATTATACTGTAAAAGAAGGGAGTCCATTTTGATCCTACACTGTGGTTTATTCATGTCAAGATTAAAATCACCTGTAATAACAATGTTCTCAATACCGGTGTCAACGGCTAGTGAGATCGAATCGTTTATGCATTCTAATAGATAAGGAGAAGAGTTTGGTGGTCTGTAGAAAGAGCCAGATAAAAGACGCCTTCCCTTTATACGTAGTTCGACCCATAGACATTCTAGATCATCATTTTGTAGGTCAGGTCGCTCAATGGCAAAGAGATCGGATTTTACGTATACTAGAATACCTCCATGGGGATCGTTTCTTCTATCCCGTCTGAACGGCTTATGATAAGAAGGGAAAAGTAGGTCGTCAGTGTCAACTGTTGAGCTAAGCCAAGTTTCAGTAAACACTATAATATCAAAATTGTTAAGATCGGCATACAGAATATCTTTCTTGGCGAGGAAGCTCTGAACGTTGTAATGAGCAATTTTTAGATTATGGGCAAATGCATCATTTATTGAAGATGAGAAAGATGTACCCGAAGAAGAAGATGACATATCAAGGGAGCTGTCGGGTCCAGGATTTGGATGGACATCGCCTCCTCTAAGAAGAAGGATTGCCAGCCAGCAAACTAACTCGAACATATTCATTTGTTGAAGCCGTTTACTTTTCATAGTACGTGATTGGAACAAACCTATCCTCATCCTGTACACTCCTATGTCAGTGTACATCATGTAATGCTGAGTGCAAGAAATAATTGGATGAGGAAAAAGCTATCGTGCGCCCGGCCCGCAAGAAGTGAAAGAAGGAAAAAGGAATAATGAGAAGAGAAGAATAACAAAAATAAACAAAATATTTGGTCATGTTGATGTTATAAAGAGATGTTAAAACCTCATTTGATAAATTTATATTTTGGGTTGTATAATGATACAGAAAGTGGAGCTTATATTGAATGATCGCGTAGTAACATAATAGTACAAGGATCTACGCAACATGGGCTTAGTACTTGGGCAAACCGAAAAATGACAAGCTTTTTACGAAGCTTGAATTATATGCTACTGCGGCGTGTTAACGGGATAGTCTGTGTTTGTACAATGTGCATGATTTCCGCAAGCTGAAAGAATACATGTGCACTAAGTATGTGGCGAAAGATTGTAGATTACTATTTAGGCACAAGTTAGGAGTGAGTGATCGTGTTAATTGTGGTTTTTTTAATACGAGTTTACAAGTAACTTCAGGTGAATTTGATATTGGAAAGTGCATCTTATTGGGTGATTATTTTATGAAATGTGTGTAGTTGCATTTACAAAGTAAAATAGAAAAGGATGTGTGTATTCACCAAAGTGTTAATATTAATTTTCCGAGCTTGTGGATTTATTTATTCGTGGATGGATTACCAGTTGATGTGGGCTTAATTGCACACCACAATTTAAGGCAACATTTGGACCTATATTTACAAGAAGCGAGTCTGGTAAGATCTTACAAATCATAGTAGATTCTTTTCTTTGACTGCACTTGTTGACATTGTTTTATTTCATATCGATCCTAAGCAACACACTATGCCCTTCAACTTTTAGTTCCAGATATCATCGAATACAACATTTACATCAACATTCAGCACTATGTAGCATAATATTTTAATGAGTTTTAAATATTTTATTATTTTGTTTTTTTTTAAAGAACAAAGTAGGATGACTATTATGTTTAAAGGCCGAACACAATCGATGATTGTTACATCGACACTCACTCTGATGTTTTTGTCTCGCTCTGCATTATGTTAGAATTAAATCATGCAGAGGTGGTTTTCTGCTTGCAGCTTAAGGTCGTCCTTCCATTTAATGGTTTATCATGTAATGCCTATATAGATTAGCCGCGGAATCTTGACGGACGATGTATTTGATATGACGACACTTGACACGAAACTGTTGTAATATTCTCAACACAAAATTATGCGTAATACCGGCTGTGGCAGCGCCAGATTCGGAGATCGCACTAAATTAGGTCAAACCGATGCCCGACAAATTAACTGGGTGTCCTGTATTTAGTTACAATATCGTTAACAAACTGCATGACATGTCATCTTCGTGTTGATAGACTGGATTGTAATGTAATCATGTACTTGATGATGTGTATGCCGGTGGGATAGTTGTAACTCTTGTTAAATCTTGTTGTCAACTGAAGGAAATCCCTCTACTGATACTGTTTTGAAAGATCTAAATAAAATCGTGTTTTTGATACAAATAAAGTGGAATACTAATCTATAAAAAGTATTGTTCAGGCATGTTTTAGGTCTCTGCTTATGTCTTTTAAAAGTTTACTGATAAAAATTTCCCATGCTGTCCGCGTCATAAATTAGTGTTCGTGATAATATATCGTAATAAAAGTTCGTTATTATATCAATATAACTTTGTCAATGTTAACATACTTTGGTTACCCGTAGGACGCCCTTAAGTGGTTCTCTTGTTTTTGCGTGAAGAGTTGTATTTTTTCATACAAATATTCTAGTGTCGATTATTATGCAGCACGACGTCATTGCTATTGTAAACATATCAGACAATTACAGTTATGTTTAGGTTTGTAGTTATATACAAAGAACATTGCCTAAATTTTCCCATTCAACGACAATTTAAACCAAAATCACATGGCAGTCCAAATGGATCGGAAGAGTAAAATTAATTTGTCAGAAACAAATGAATCATGTTATTAGTTTCTTGTGAATTGTGTTATACGCATAAAACAAATCGACTTGTTTTAAATGAGCCTTTGAATACTGAAACTCCAGAATCCATTTCCTCTTATTAACAGGAAATGTCATGTAGTGATGAGAATATTGCCGCGAATAAAGGGCCTCCGATTACGTTAAAGAATACATATAAAATCCTTTCGCAACAAAGAGTCATAATTTAAAAATCCATCAACGTGAGTATTTCACTGGTCTGTGACATGCGATAAAACCATTGCATATCGTGTATCAAAAGAAAACAAACTGCGTTTAAATCGTTATGTCGTTAATGTTATTGACTATTGTGTAATATTATAACAGCATGGACGAATTGCTCAAGACATGCAAAATGTACAACGGAGTATACTTGTTTACATGTTTGCTATAGTTCTGGAGTATTGAAGCATATCCAAAGTAATAATAATACTAATTAATGTAATAATAATATATAAAAATAAATAATAACAATAATAATAAATACTACTAATACTTCTATTACTACTACTAAGTATAAGTATTATTATTATAAATATTACTACTACTGCTTCTGCTACTACTTCTACTACTACTACTACTACTACTACTACTACTACTACTACTACTACTACTACTACTACTACTACTACTACTACTACTACTACTTCTTCTAGTACTACTACTACTACTACTACTACTACTACTACTACTACTACTACTACTACTACTTCTACTACTACTACTACTACAACTACTACTACTACTACTACTACTACTACTACTACTAATTATAATAATAATAATTATTATTATTATTATTAGTAGTAGTAGTAGTATCATTATTATTATTATTATTATTATTATTATTATTATTATTATTATTATTATTATTATTATAAATATAATAATAATAATAGTTTCGACACAAGCAGAAACTGCATTTATCCTATCTGCCCAGTCTTAATTATTTGTGCATAAATTCATTTAAAAAGTGGTTCAAACTTCAGTGGATAGTAATTGGTGAAATCCTATTTATATTAATTTCTTGAATAAAAATCGTATTAGATGAAGTTTTTACAAATTGATGCGAATTTTTTCAACACGAACATTGCAAACCTTGTAATTTAAGTAATACTATTTTTCGCTGTTTTCATTGTTATGACATAGTGTGAATTCTAGACAAAAGGAAACATGTTTATTTAATTTGGGTATAATGGTATAGAAATTTCTTTTGTATAATGCTGTTTCCAGTATCGTATAAATTAGTGTCCATGGTTTAACAAACCAGAAAATGAGTATATGGCAAAAACTTTATTCCAAATATATCCAGGGCAAAGCGTATACGTAATTTACTGAAAATAATTGCAAATTAAACAGTTTGTAAACAAAAATTCGTTGCGAGAAATTGCATAGAAAAATCTGAACGTTAACTCAAGAAATCAATTACAAATACACGGACTCACATTTCAGTTAAGATTTACATTATTTTAAAGGAGACTTGTCGCAGGAAAATCCGTTATGTTAACAGTTGGTCCCCCTTGTATATCAGATAAGTATCGTTTGCAAAACAAAGATTGCAAACAGAAAACAGAAAGGGTTGGACAATCCCTTTTATATATAATATGACGAATTGGCTCAAAGAAATGCTCAAAGTAAAAGAAAAGCATCGTTTGCGTCCAAGAAAAAGCACGATGTTTGCGAAACAATTGTGCCTTATATTAAATATGAAGTGAGTAGCATTTATTCAAATGATTATATATTTGGCTATCACAAACAGTTGGCTGAAAAAATGCGTATTATTATTTCTTTAATACCGGTGTTTGGCTTCAAAAAAAATACAATATTATATAATTAGAGACCATCACACTGAGTTTACCTCGGGTTAGTATCCGACTTAATTTTGTCTCGATATTATGTTTCAAATACATATTAATTATTTTATAAAAACCCAAATTCCGCATGAATTTGGAAGTGAAGTTGGACTATAAACATGTTGCGTCAATGGTAACATGTATTTAAAAGGTACTAATGCAATCTTAAATATCAAAATCAATCGTGAAAAACTGCAAATAAACACACAATTTAATTTCTTATTGCAAAATGACTACTTTTGTAAATGGTTTTACATCTAAAAACTGATGTTGGTTAATATTCAAACGCTTATGATTATTGAGGAAGTTTTATGAAGAATAAATAAGAAAATATAATATTCCAAATCATAGCAAATCGTAGATGTTGGACAAATTGGTTTTATTTAACTGTGAAATTTTTTTATTTGAAAGGTTATTTAGCTACTACTTTGTGTCAGTAACAATAAACCGACGCGACATGAAGGAAATGAAGTCACATTTGTTTAAAACCCTTTTGACTACGTATCCAAGTCCTTACGTCACTGAAGAATATGAAGTAACAGGACACATTGATGTTCGTGTTAACAAACAGGCCATACATATATTGATTTAAAGCATCATTGTATGCGTATCTGTATTTTTAAACTACTCTGTTTGAGTAATTGTCTTTTCTTTGCAAAAACCGAGATTGGCAATGGACAACATCAACATGAGTTTAGTGACATATTGATGGCGGGCCTGTGCATAACGCTCACGTTTATCTGACGTGTATTGAACATTTGAGAATCAATTCGTGGTCTTTCGTAGAAACAATTTGCCCAATTGGTTTATTCCTGCAAGTAATCAATGTGTTTATGAGTTCGGTCAATCTGGTCGCAATTTGTCGCCATAGATACTGGGCCATCATGCCCCTTCGACTGGATGACAAGTTTTCATAGTGATATATGCTATTTGAATGTTGTCAATAATCGGTCCGATTCAAACCGCTATAAAAGCCAAGTTTCACTGCTATGTTAACGACTCGTCAGCGCCGATTTTCTTCGAGGAAGAATGGGGAAATGTCACTGCGCAATTGGTGTGTATTATTTAATCCTGTTGGGAATTCTTATTAACGTATACAGAAGGATCATCCTAGTTCACAGGATAAAGAAATCGCCCGTCAACGAGGTCAGCAACCGAGAGAAGAGGATAGATTTAACAAGGAAAAAGATATTCACATGCATCCGTTTTTACACGTACAGATCTTAAACCAGATAATGCATATCCAGAATACAATTTGAATTGGTAATTTAGAGAAACTTATATAGTTCAAAAGCCTATACTGTAATACGGAAATTCCGAAACCAGGAACCAAAGTTTTGTTTCCATCTATAAGGTACTTATTTAAGGAATTAATACAATGTTAAAACATGTATAATTCACGAAAATCTTTTGATATGTCTGTTAGCCTGCGTGTTGATTATTGTTGTATTGGCTGTACTTCCGTAAAAACACGATAACGATGTCCGGATTTCGTAGTCTAATTATCGTGTAAATGAGGAAATGAAAAACAAAACAAGCAGTTTTCTTAGTATGATAGTATATTTTGTTCCTTTGAATTATTATCGTTTGCAAAACAACATATTAGTTACTGACAATCAGCATGTCGCAATACATCTATTCCGGATATGAACTGAATAAAAGCCACTATGGTATGTACAATTAAAAGGAAGGTAATTATGAAGGACTTGGTGATATAGCCGTTAAAATCCTTCTTGGAAATAGTTTAGTGTAGCCTGATTATTTGAGCTCGACTTCATCGAAAGCCTAAGGCTGACTAAAACGCTGTCGTGTCAATCGAGCCAGTTACATGAGTAGAAAAAGTGCTTGGTGTCTTTGGTGAAATGAAAGCTATCACAGAGGGGATTAAGCTCCCGTTTGCTAGCCGGACAAAATATCAACCATACCAAGGCTCTCTAAAAATTAGTCAGTGACAAAATGACATGAACACATTTTACCTAAATAAAATATGTTTTGCCCTCAAATGTTCAGGACCTGTAAAATCAGGGATATATTAATGATACTTCGTAATATCTACACTCCATTGAAAGAATGTGTGTTAGTGAAACACTATTTTAGCACCTGTTTATGTATTCAATGCTAGTGTATTTATTTTCAAAATTTGGGAAATACTTTTCATGATACTCAGCATGTAAGTTACTGTTTTGGTTTTTATAACTGACATTTTTCATTTCGATAACATATTTAAAGGCTCATTCCTACGCAAAATAAGGTACTTAAAGAACGTTCTTTAACATGAGAAATGGAAAATAAACATAGCAGGCTACTGTCCTTTGTGTTCATTTAGCTTAAGAGTATACTCTACAGAGTTTATTTTCGCTGAAATTACATTTATATATTCAAACAGATTGATACGAGAGTAAAAGAATTGTAGAGAATCCGAATCACTAACACTATTATCGGGGCTATGTATCAGTCAAAGTTATCTTATAGTATTGAATAAATAAACCAAATTGCCATCCATTTGCTTAATTGTTAAATTGGACGCAATTTCTCTAGAATGTGATATATGCATTGGTTTATAGTTATAATGTTTAATTTGTTCCCATGGTCAATGCGTTTGTACGTAAGACATTTTTATAATTCATTTACTCGCTTTCCTTTTCTAACATCCATTTAAGCATTAATTATTGAATTTCTCTTCAGCTACGGGATATTAAGAACGTGTATAACTTGATAGCTATCCGAACATGACGGTGACGCTTTTTTTTTATAAACTTAGACATTTACACTACAACGACATATTCTTCGTTTTTATCAATTCATAATATGAAAAGAGTCTCTGATTTGAGATATGGTATTTTTTTTTTACAGCAGTCATTAAGCACTCATAATTGTGTCATATGCCTTATTATTATTATAAAACATATCGTGAATTTAATTTTATGTGCGTGCTGCTTTTACTTATGTACGCGCCAATTTCTTTTCAATGACGGGTAAACCACCGTCTGTGCTGTCCTAATTTGATAATGTGACTTACTGGATATTTTAAAGGGAGATTATACGGTTGTTATGTGAGTTTAATTGTAATATATTGATAAAAATATTTAACAATAACACAAAATGGGCATGAAATATTATACATTGAAGACAAATTTCATATAATGCAGGAAAGTCAAATAAGCGCGCCCCGAGCCGATTTTGACGAAGATATTGCATACTTATTTTTCTACAATAACCGAAGCATTCGTCTTTTTATTAGGATCAGAGTTAGTGTTCGTGTGTCGTATGAATAGATATCGTTGCAGGATATTATAATGATCCGTAAAACTAAATTTAAATTCATCTCGTACATGCGTGATATACATGATTTAGGCATACCAGCCAATTTCCGAAGCTCACTACTCCATCAATTTTCAACCGATTTGCACAATTCTGGTATCAAACAACGCAGAAGACTTCATTCTAAATGAATAAATAGATGCATGTTCGCATATGTCTATCGTAAAGCAGTCATAGAAAAACATTTCATAGAATCTATCTGAATACCAAGAAAATACATTACAAACATACACACTTCGGTTGAACAGTCATTCGCATTGTACTTATACATTTCATACAAACAAGTACAATCACAATTAAACAAATGTATTACTTACGAACATATATACCTCTCTATATACAATATGTGGCGAAAATCAGCTTTCCAACTATTCAAGCGATGCCTTTCACTATCGCTACGCTATTTCACAAGAATAGTCACACCTCCGTTGTTGACCAATGAAAGCACAGCTTTGTTGAAAACTATTTTGAACTCGACACTGGCGTAGCATTTGTGAAAGGCATTGGTTGAATAGTTGAAAAGCTGATTCTCGCAACATATTGGAGTTAAATGGATTTATACGTTAGTACGTGTTAATTTTGTTTTATTTTCATTGTATTTGACAGTATGCGATGTAAGATTACAATGCGAATGACTGTCCAACCGAATAATGTACATATGTAATGTATTTTCGTGGTAATCAGATCGATTCTTAGATATGTTGTTGCAAGTTTGTTTTTTGATGACCGCTTAACGGTAGACTTATACAAACATGCACGATTTATTCATTTAGAATGAAGTCTTCTGCGTTGTTTGATACCAGAATTGTGCAAATCGGTTGAAAATTGATGAAGTAGTGAGCTTCGGAAAATGGCTGGTATGCCGAAATCAGCAATTCAAATGTCTAAGTCACATACCTTGTTATATAAATATATATAATTAAAAAAAAAACTTTTCGACGAACTTTTATTGTCATTCAGGGTAGAAGCTAATGCCAAATGCCTGTGATAAAAAGGGTAATGCGAACTTTGTTTTAACTGATTATCTTTTACCAAAACAAACCAACGCCAAATGCCGTTGATCTTTGCGAAGATATTTCTTGTTATTTCAAGCGTGACTTCCCATAAACAAAATAAAAATAAAATTATTGTTTCTACTTCCATAAGTAGTGTGTTGTATAGCCATATAAATTATAAACACGTTAAACCAAACGCCTATACGTTCAATGTTTTAAATGACGCCGGAATCGCTACCAATAATTTCTCTATTGCAGACTATTGCTGCGTTTTTCTAGGCATTTTTGTTATAGAGACATTTAGGAAACAAATTCTCCGTTTGAAATGTATGTCTCGTCTGTAATGATAAATAAAACAACATGTTTAACCGACCTTAAAATCCGCTAAGTCGATTGCTTAAGACGACAAAAGCTGCCTTAAAAAGACATTTTTCGACCCGTGGTGGCAATCTTGCTCACAACCTTCTTCGCTCGTACCCGGTGCAGACGTACTCTCGTGCTCTATTCCCGGCGCCTGCAGCTCCGGTTGCGCGTGGCCGGTGGTCTTTTTCCCATTTCTTGTAGCGACTTTGCAACTTTAACACGACGTCTTTTGGCTGTGGTGGCAGTATTAAACCATAAAAATAGTCTTGTTAATAAAAACGGAAAGCGAACAATGTTATAAACAACGATTTCAATGGAATGCAAAACTAAAGTAAACGTAGAATTTAAGCTTTGCTAATACAAGTTAACTACACAAACCACTAACAAGATAAACCGATCACCAGCGATACACGAACGGCTTTCTTATAACCATAAAAATAGTCTTGTTAATAAAAACGGAAAGCGAACAATGTTATAGACCATAATTTTAAATAAAATATTGAATTGATATTCATAAACTCATGTTAACAATTTAACAACATGTAAGAAAAAATTGTTCACTAAAATACATGTTCGCTAAGTTGCCTCAAAATTGTCGCTGTTATCACAGATTCGGCATATAATACAAAGGTTAATTAAACAAACCACTAACAAGATAAACAGATCACCAGTGAAACACGAACAGCTTTCAAAATGTAAGCTGCTTTGAAAATGTCACAAAACTGCACCAGTACACCACAAATAGTTGAAGTAGACTTTAGCTGTTTATTTATAGATTCAAATTTCGATAATCATACAGACACGTGATCGATCTATCTTATAACTAATCTTACATTTAATCTTATATCTAAAATCCAAAATATAATTATATTTCCCCAAAACTATATGTACCAATTGTTTATATAATAAATATCAGTACGAAAAACATTTTGAAATTATACATAAACTTCGAAATACATTAAAAATAATACTTCAGACAAATTGTTGAAGACCAAACGCGTGGTCGTCCTATCTTGAATCTAAGAACTCATAAATACTAAAATGTACATGCGACAAAAACAATTATAGAGGTGCTCATTTGAAAAGAGTTAAATAAAAAATTTACAACCACGTACAACAATTTAATAATTCATATATTAGGGACTTACTCGGATGATCGACAAGCACATGAAATGTAAACGTGTAAACCATAAATGTAAACTTGCAAACCATAGCGCGACCTACCCTGTTATGAGACGAGCTAATAAAAGACCGACAATTTGCACGGGCAGCGGTTTTGTACTTAGTGGACGAGGGTGGTTTATTAAATTGGGGTTTGGGTTTCGGCGATGCCTTAGGAAAATAGCGTTTGCGTTGAACAAGACAGTTTATTCTTGAGCGAATAAACATTATTATGGACGCAGTTTATCATCTGCATAGGCGATGCATGACGTTCGGGATTGGCATATTTAGTAGGAAATTCAGCGAATTTATACTGATAGTTCAGTATTTATGATATTGCAATGTTAATGCTATAACATATATGGATGAATACTTTGACATTCCATTCCGGTTACGATGGAACAAGATGTTCCATTACTATTTAAAAAATAATACTGCTAGTGTATTGGCTTATGATCGTTTGTTTGCTGTCAACGGAACAGCATCAACGGTTGCAAAATTGAAATATTAAAAAAATGGATAAACCCAAATTGGATTTTGCTTGCAATACTTTTTTGGTGGGGGGGGGGAATTATGGTTGATATTTGATATTATTGAAAAAGTGTGGATGCTAGTTTTATGTGACATAATTTATCAATTAAATGGGGGCTGCATATATACACATATATATGTGCGACGTCTGATTGCGTGCTTGATAAAGGAAATTAATAGCAACACTTGTATCATTTGCGTTAGTACAATTACATCAATTTCATCAATCAAATTAATCCAGCTGATAAAGGCACACAAGTATAGTGTACTTTCTAACCAACATGTAGATGTGTCTTTCGAATTCGAGTAGGAAAGGAGTACAAGCCGCTGTTAAATATGTTAATTTTATTGTTTTGCAGAAAAGTATCGCATAGCAAAAATATTGGAATATGCAATGAATCGTTATTCGAAACAATCCAACTCATTTTGTAAAGAAGTCTTGAAGTTGTTGAAGATTTACCATAGGGATGGCGATTATTATTGTTAGAACGATTGGTCAAGTAGTTTTGTATTGTCGTCTGACAATGCAGAATTTGAAGTGCAAAAAAAAATAGTGTCTGCAGTTTGAATCAATAATCCAAGTTCGGTCGAGTTGTTTTTGCAACACAATCTGAACTAATTGACCATATATGTCATGAGCAGTTGATGTGTAGCCCACAAAGAATCAGCTTCAAGCTGTTGTCGATTGTTAATCAATACTTGTCGTCCGGACCCCGATAAGTTCATGTTATTTCCTTTAATATCCAATATGAATATGATATGTTGAAATCAAAGACGGTAAGTCTGTAAAAGTATAGCCTTGTGTTGCAAATAAACGCATACTGTTTGTAAGATGTATATTATAAATAATTAAAACTTAATCGCGTTATATTGCCTATTATTGTTTTACCGTCAAATAAGTTGGTACATTTCACTTGTTATCAGTGTGTCGTTGGAAGCTTTTCGTAGTAAACGTCGGTAAACAGTGAACAACTACGGAAATTCTCGCCAATATTCGTCAATAAGAGCGAGTGACATGTGCAGTTAACAATGGCTTTTTTTCAAAGTCACTGTTGATTGGTTTTTAAGATTGAACATACTTTAAGTACATGTAGGGTTATATTTGCACTGTATGAAATTTGAAAGCGTATCAATTTTTAAAACGAAATAAAAATTGAAATTTAATATGAAAAAATAAATAGTCAGCATCTTTAGTTTTTTACTTTTATTAAGAGAATATAAATGTTCCCAATTTCATTCTAGATTAAATTGCATTACAAAAGAATTTACACAGGTTTTTAATTACACAAATAGCAAATAACATTTTGAAAAATTAGAGGACTGTAATCACTTTTCATTTATCTCCGTTCGTTACAAATTTTGACGACACAACATTGTTTTATTAGTTTGACGGATGTCAATCATAGATCATTTTGAACGCTGACTATGTTCATATTTAGTGTTTGTACCAAACGTGATTTTAGTAAGAAGCGATTTCATAGAAATTCTTGCATGGTGGATGTTAAGTGTATTTGTAAAAAAAAAAGAATATTTACAAATGAATCTTGCAAATCATGATGTTGCCATCAAACCGTCGCAATCGTTTGCCTGTACGGTCTTCTTTACGGAATGATTTTTCCTATGTTATAATTCAAATGAAATCGGCAATAAGAATTATATAATTGACCGATAATGAATATGTAATTGAGTAATATTATTAATAGTGCGCACATGTTGTTCAATTTCTTTCTGTATTGACATCCATATATTTTTCATGCCCAGACGAGTTTTAAAAAGTCCAGGATTTGGAACACAAATTTAAAATTATAGCGTTTATAACGAAATCTCTGTAATACAGTCGTTGCCTTATCCTTGAGATTGTATCAAGCATAGAGAACTTAAAGTGCACGTTGCTTCGGGAAACGGGAAGTTATCACTGATCGGATTGGTCTGTATGTTTGGAGTTGGCAGAAAAAAGAGAAATATTGTCGCGGAAGTATCTGTTCCACAACGTGAGATACTCGCGTGATCTTTCAACATTTATTAATCATTCATGTTCCGTCTTCTATCCTCCTGGAATGAATACTATGTCCCAAACATCTCACATGCGGGTGTTTGTGACATGTTGTTGTAAACCTACGTATTTCGAAAGCAAAAATTAGATCATTCCGATATAATCATTTGGAACCACTGTGCACGACAGAATGTTTTCTAAGCACAGTTATTTAGCTATGATTTCTGATTGATATCTATTTGCATAAATATCGAACTTATTGTGTGGATATCAAAAGTAACATTAAAGTGAATACATTTTACATGCACTTCGTATCATATAAAATAAACAAATAGTGTTCCTTAGATCCGATAAAAAAAATCTCAAGAAATGAATGTACATCTACTGTACTTTGATTTATATGGTGAACTTTATGTGAGTGCGTACGAATAGTTGGGATTGGAACCTTTGCATTTTGTGAATAACTGCATTGAATAGATATTAATATCACTGATCTGATGCGATATCCCATCATCTGATTATGATAAGATAGGTCCCACATTCGGTATGGCGCTTCTTAATGAAGACGTTTGCAGAACATCCTAGTTTCATGGTTTACATACATTTGTATATGCGTGTGGTGCTTTCTAAGAAGCGAACCTTGTTTATCGAAATGCAATTTAAAAAAATCATGCTACTCTTGTGTAACAATACCTAAACGATCATAATATCAGTTGTGAAATAACCTTATATGTGTTTAATTTAAATATGAATTCGACATAATTTGTCCAAATATAATATTCCATTATGTATATACATTAGTGTATCGTTCGTTTCGTAAATCTATAGTTTACAACATACATACACTTCATAGGCCATATTCTGACAAAGGACATGCTACATGTGTTTGGTTTATGACCCGACACACCACACATGAACATTTTAGACTATTAGAATTACGGAATGATATAGCAAGAAATACTTACAAATATTTTAGAAATATAATTATCTATAATTTATCAAAACAACAAACTTCCTAAAACGCAGATTGATTCTAGTTTCCAGTTTCCAAGAGCGCCGTCTGTTAGGGGAACGTTTAGTTAATTTATAGCCGTGAAACAGAGAGATATATATAACTTAGCCTTATGTTTCACATTAAAAAAAAATATTGTAAACTTGTCTAAATGTGTGTTATCTTGCTCGCTTTTTAGGAACACACATTAAAAAATCGTGCTTTGCTTCCAGTGAGACTTTGTTAACGTTGATTTCAATCTAAATGTAATAATATAATGAATTCATGTTTGACGCTTTCATCCAACACTCCTTGTCATGTGAAATGCCGTAATTAAACAACCCCAATAATAGTGTTGCTGAAAATACGAGTGCAATTTATATGACATAAATTATTCTTAATTATTGATGCATCACCGTAAGCACTCGCAGTTTTCATATATTACGCATGTGTCAAAACGTGTGGACTTTCACTCTACCTTTCTTAGATTGTACTGTCTTTCCATCATGTTCACTCCAAATTAAATTCTATATTTGTGTAAGACTATTAGCATGCATCATGCCAGTTAATGCCACAGAAAGATTATGGTAGGCATGCGGTTTTGTAATAGAGAAGTAAAAGTGCTAAAGGTTCCTGTTAGAAAATAACTTCAAAATCACATTCGCCGAATGTTCCCTTGTTGCCGTAGGAGTAGAAGAAATCTGTCAAAAATAAATGTCTTCTATCCTCGCACGATACAAGTTTTGTTTGTGTTAATTGCGTAATTCGCGCAAAAAAGAAAGCGAACGTGTTTTAACAAGCATTTAAATACTGAAACACCAGAATCTATTACATACTATTAACAGGGTTTCCCATGTAGTGAGAAGAAGATTGCTTCCAATAAAGGCATTAGGCTCCCACTTAACGATATATAACATGCTTTCGTATTAGAGATAGTTATTATACACCAATAAATCAGCGGGGACATTCTGTCGGTCTATGACACCTCATGATAAAGTAAAACTAAGGTGTATTCAAATAATGGGTATTTTTCCAGAATTAAAATGTGTTATGATTACATTAATATTGTAAATTGTATACCACAACTAATTGCAAAATTGTAAAACTTTTTACCAGCCAGTTAACATTTTACACTTGGTTGGAAACACCTACCCTTGATTCGGTTGGGCGTTTTGCTATGGATTGACCCTTTTCTATTATTGAAACAAGTGTCAAAGAAAGCGAATTGTGCATTTGATCTCCAATAATATGTGCTTTTATCTTGATAAAATGGCAAACAAAACAACACATCGTTCAGTGTCAAGTATCTTTTATTACTTTATTTTCAATTGTAGAGGAATGAAATGCATATGTTGAACATATCTATTTATTTTTCTACATCAAAAAATGAATTTCAGGAAGTTTAACCGTTTCTGTCTCAAGACATTATACTTTGATTATTCCTACCAACATTAATTATCACGCTATGGATTTCAGTAAATGTGTATATCACATATATTTTTGAGGGTTGTCTAGTGTTGTTAATTTAAAGCGAGAGTTATATTCTCTGATTTATGATAAAATGCTTCGTAATTGGCTTAATATTGATAAAATGATACATAAATAGTACACTCTTAAGATGACCCAATGTCCAAAGCCAACCAATGCATACAGTCGCACTTTGTAAAAAATGTCAGGTATTTCCAATCTTACATAGCAAACAATATATGTTTTAATGGAGACATTATTCACATTGCCACCATTTACAAACATTTTGTCATAAGCATGAACAGAGATGCAAAGCACTATCTGGTCTTCTGCAGAATTCGGAGAACCTAATGATCCCGTTTTCAAATCAACGACAGAAATCGTTATATCAGTAATCACTGCACCTCGAACTGTAAACAAATCACAAATTGCTGTTTTCATGAATTCAACTATCCCTTTTCAAATTTCATACTGACGTTTAATATGATTGTTTGTAATGTGAAACAATAGGTGTTAAGGGTCACAAGCATTTCACGTATAGACGATTCATTCCAATTATCGAACATAAAAATATGCTGCAACATGATGACACGTTAAAAAAAATATAACCTTCTTGTAAATTAGTTTCTTTATGATCATGAATAAAGTCCAAAAAGAAGTTTGTTTTACGTAGATCCGTTTTTCTTGTCATAAACCGAAAGTACGGTGTAATTGTACCGTTCTAAAAAGACGCGAAAAGTTTGTTAAAATTTATTCGTACACAAACATCACATAAAAGCATTATTATTCAACAACCTCATACAAAATACAGACATTCATTTATTGTTTATCCAAAAAAAACATAGCACATCATGCACAAAAAAGATAACTTATCACGCAAAAAACTTAAAAACACACACAACCATTATCACTCGCAACAAACAAAACAATTCACTCCACGCTAAAAAAACTCGCTTATCTTCTTTTGAACACTAGCACACTTGACCCGGTGCGCGAAGAATTCGTCTTGGAATTTCATAATGGAGTCGAGCATCACCTGGTTGTTCTTTGCCAAAGCAACGTTCTTTAGGTGATCAATAAACTGGCACATTTCGCTGACGGAGCAGACGGTGCTGGATGGGGGAAGTGCAGAGTTTTCTTCTTCCTCATCGGTATCCGCATCCGGCTGTGTGGGTTTCAGTTCCTCTATAAGTTCGGTCGCAGGTCTCCCAGTCCGTGATGTTGGTCGCACAAATTGCCAGG
This sequence comes from Dreissena polymorpha, assembly GCF_020536995.1. NCBI lineage: Eukaryota > Metazoa > Mollusca > Bivalvia > Myida > Dreissenidae > Dreissena > Dreissena polymorpha. Next base: position 86,270,225 of record NC_068356.1, read on the forward strand.
TCCTCAAACCGCTGATGATTTCTGGACTAAATCCGCACTTCCGGAAACACTTAACGATCGTTTCCTCTTTAATTTCCAACCAAGCTGCAGCAATCCAATAGATTACCTCCAAGGTTGTAATGTCACGAAGGATCTCTGGACCAAGCTAGACGGACACATGATGTGCTGTGTTTTTAATTTACGCGACTCGAGACGACTGACGCGTGACCGTTGATTTCAGGTCAAACATGAATTTCGGAGTGGAATATAGTGGCCGTTGGCCGTTATAGACAGGTGGCCGTTGAATTCAAGTGTAATATAGAGTGTTTTTCGTCGGGGGGATTCCAGACTGACCGTTGTCGGCAGGTGACCGGTAAATTCAGGTGGCCGTTAGGTCAGTTTCGACTGTAAACAAAATGTGAATAAAACATACCATAACAGTAATTTATCTGCAGTAAACTGCCTTCATTTAACAGAAGAACAACGTTGGTTATCGGTATCGCAGTGTTTTTTGTGTTGGCAAACCGCCTTTTCGTTTACGCACTTTCTTTTTGCAATAAAATATTAACAGTCGTGACTTCATTAACGACATTAAAAACAATTAAACGAATTAATTATAAGGAATCTTAACGAGATGTACACATACAGTTCTAAAATAAAAACACACAAATTTATTTCGTGATTTAAGTTAAAACGCACTCATTTTATTTCGTGTTTTAAGTATTATTTCCGGACTTGACGTTGATATCCATTCTTTACCGAACGTTTTCTGAAAACGGCTTCATCGCTCGAATATTACTGATCTCATTAGGTCCCTACTGCCTTAAAATATAAAGCGGCTGTAAATAGTTTTCGAATACAGTTTTAATCCTTCATAGTATTGTATACAAGTTGATTTGAAACCCTTAAGAAAGCACAAAATAAATTAATTGGTATTGTCAGTCACACTGTTGTTAACAGTATGAAATTTCATATGGCTTGACTTGACTTAATCTAACACAATGTTCATTCAATTTTTGAAATTAAATGAAATAAAGAAAGATATTATTTATAACTTAAAAATCGATAATATTAGTCGATATCATATATTCACAAAAACTGAAACGGTTCATGTGTATGCATTTTAGATTAATACGATTGTTGCAGTTGTCGGGATTATATACGACATTTGCTGACTTCCACTTCCAGGCATTACCGTTTCGGCAGATGTTCACATAACACTTTACAACCTGCCTGGTATGAACATCGTTTGGACAGTCTCCCATTGGCTGGCAATGGCTAACTTCATGTATAATCGGTTTATTTACTGCTTGATGAACGCTATTTTTCGTAATTGCTTCCCCAATGTCATACGCGTGGCCACGTATCGGTTTTGAAGGAGTAATTCTACAACGGAGTATACAGCATTTTATGTAACGTTCTTTGAATAATAAAGGAAAGCTGGGTTTAACAAATATGGATATGAAGTAAAATAAATTTAAATTAAATAATGGTGTTTACAATATACTTCAAATAAGTTTATTAACCTCTGAAAATTACGTTTATGGGTTTAACATAAATCCCATTACATCTGGACCACATAATACGACGAATTTAATATTCTTATTTTTTATATACATAAAATATGTGAAACGCAACATCCGAATAGACTAAGTAAAACAAATGAATACGTCTCATACCGTATCGTTAAAAGCTCATTTTATCGGTGAATAAATGGCAAATTCACCGATCTTAATTTGTGGTTAAGACTGACAGTATTTTTAGCCTGTCACAGACATGTATCGTTAGCAAAACAGATTTCAAATGGAAAAGGGTAAGCAATCATGTTATTTATATTATTAGCAATCTGACAATAAGCGGATTTAATTAAAAGATAAGCATTGACTGCGTCACCCAGAAGCGTGATGTGTGTGAAAAAGCGCCGTATAAGAAACTAATAAAATAAGTGACATTTTTATAATCGAATCTATTAGTTTTCCAAAAATGTTTTCTGACAAAAGGTATTATAATGTTTCCAATACCAGTGTTTTTCAAAATTAAAACATACATGCACAATTATTTAACCATAGTCCAACATAATGAGTTAAGTCCAGGATTTTATCCAACTAATGTTAGTATTGGTATAATTGTTGAAACAAACACATAATCTGAAGCCACTAACATTTCAAGCGTCTGCCAATTATTATTTGGTCAATTAATACTAAAATATTTAAAAACACGTACAACTTACTAAAACTGTGTACTATACGTACATTGTGTTATACAAACCAACATCATGCAACAAAAGAAGTCTCATAATAAAACAGGCTGTGCAAAAGAATGTTTAATTGGTCTATGGTCGTTTCACAGTGCGATGTATAGGGCTTTGTCTTAAGTTTATGATAAAACAAACATGTCAAACTGTTTTGAACTGTTTGTGTGTTGGTTTTTCAAGTAAAGAAATCACTGTATGCAAAAATTGTATTTACCTTTCGTTCGTCTGTCATCAGTGCAAATTTTGCTTTGTAGATTTTATTCTGCATTTCATAAATAAAATATAAAAAATGTGCACTATTTCTTCGACATACCCAATTCAGTTTTGAAACAATCCTGCTGCATGTTTTATCAGCAAATATTCGTCAAATTTAGTTAAATATTGATTTTAAAGTCTATGCCCAAAATTACGCATTAATCACATTTAAATAATCAAACTGAACAATTTTCTTTCTCAATAGAAATGAAAATTTGCAGTATAATACTCATCAGGGAAAACATGTTTAACTGTATACATCAATGATTAATGAATCATAGTTTACCCTTTCTGCAGTACATTAATGATATTTGATTTAGCTAATAAAACTTTCAAAAAATTGAGAACATATAACAACGCCTGCCAACAAATAAGTTAATTGTTAATTTGGCACAAAATTTGATGTATTATATCGGTCGTACAAATATTCTGTTGTAGATTATTATGCAGCATGATGTCAATGCTATTGTAAACATATCAGTAAATTGCAGTTATGTGTATGTATATACATAGAACACTGCCTAAATTGTCCTTTTCAACGAGAATTGAAAAGAAACAAAACACATTCACATGACAGTCCAAATTGACAGGAAGAGTAACACATTTGGCAGAAACAAATTAATTATGTAAACGTTTCAGTTTCTTGTGAATTGCGTTATAATCATTAAACAAATTAACTTGTTTTAATGGGCCTTTAAATACTGAAACTCCATAATCCATTTCTTCTTATTAACAGGATGTGCCATTTAGTGCGGAGAATATTTCCGCGACTAAAGAGCCTCCGATTACATTAAATATACATAAAAAATATTTTCGCAAAAATAGTCATAATGTATAAATCCAGCAACGTTAGTATTTCACTGGTCTGTGCAATGCGATAAAACCGTTCTACATCGCGTATCAAAAGAAAATACTGCATTGATATCGTAATGTAGGTAATGGTATTTACTGTTGTTTATCTATATAACTGCATGAAATAATTTCTAAATAATATGGAACACATGCAAAAAAATGCATCGCTGAACGTCAGCTCGAACTGAGAAATTTGAGAATCCATTCGTGGTCGCTCATTTAAACAATGTGTCCAGTCGGTTCGTTCCTGCAAGTAGTCACGCTGTTTATGTGTTCGTTCGCTGGTCGCAATTTATCGCTATAAATTCTTGGCCCTCATGCCCCCTCGACGGCGAGATAAGGACTCATAGGGATATATTATTTGAATGTTGTTAATAATCTCTCCGATACAAACCGCTATAAAAGCCAAGGTTCACCGCTATGTTTACGGCTCGTCAGCGCCGACTTTCTGCTAGGAAGTCTGGGGAAATAACACTGCGCAATCGGTGTGTATTACTTTATCCTGTTGGGAATTCTTATATACGTATAGAGAAGGATCATCATAGTTCACAGGATAAGAAAACTCCTGTCGAAGAGGTCAGCAAGAAGAATAGGGGATTGATTTTGCAAGGATAAATATATTCGCATGTATCCATTTTAACATGCATACACATCTTTAACCAGATAATGCATATACAAAATACAATTTATTGGTAATTTAAAGAAGCTCACATTGTTCTGAAACTCCAAAACCAGAAACCAAATTCTTGTTTCTATTTATACTGTTTTTATATAAGGAATTAATGCAATGTTGAAACAACGATTAGTCTCAAAAATCTTTTAATATTTCTGTTAGACTGCGTATTGATGATTGCCGTATTTGCTGTTCTTCCGCAATAACACGATCATAAATATGTCCGTAATTCGTAGTCTAGTTATCGTGTAAAAGAGAAAAATGAAAAACAAAACAAGCAGTTTTCTTTGTATGATATCATATTTTGTTCCTTTGAATTATTATCGTTTGTAAAACAACATATTAGTTACTATTCATTTACCTGAATTTAACAATTCACTTATTTCTTATATGAACTGAATAAAAGCCACTATGGTATGTACAATTTACAGGAAGGTAATTATTAGGGACTTGGTGATATGGCCTTTAAAATCCTTCTTGAAAATAATTTAGTGTAGCCTGATTATTTGAGCTCGACTTCATCGAAAGCCTAAGGCTGACTAAAACGCTGTCGCGTCATTCGAGCCCATTACATGAGTAGAACAAGTGCTTGGTGTCTTTGGTGAAATGAAAGCTATCACAGAGGGGATTAAGCTGCCGTTTGCAAGCCGGACAAAATATCAACCAAACCAAGGCTCTCTTAAAATATGTCAGTGACGAAAGAACATGAACACATTTTACCTAAATAAAATATATTTTGCCCTCAAATGTTCAGGACCTGTAAAATCAGGGATATATTAATGATACTTCGTAATATCTACACTCCATTGAAAGAATGTGTGTTAGTGAAACACTATGTTTATTTATTCAATGCTTTGTATTGTATTTTCATAATTTTGAAAAAAACTTTGCATGACACTCAGCATGTCAGTTACTCTTTCCGTTTTTATGACCGACATTTCTCATTTCAATAACATATTTAAAAGCTCGTCCTACTCAAAATAAGGTACTTTATGAACGTTCTTTAACATGAGAAATGGAAAGTAAACATAGTAGGATACTGTCATTTGTGTCCATTAAGCTTAGGAATAAACGCCACATAGTTTGTATTCGCCAAAATTACATTTATGTGTGCATACAGATAGATATGAGAGAAAAAAATGTGCACAGAATCCGCATCAACAATACTATAAGTGGGGCTACGTATCGGTCAATGTTTTCTTAAAGTATTGGATAAATAAACCAAATTGCCCTCCATTTGCTTTATGGTAATATTATACGCAATTACTCTAGAATGTGATATGTGAATTGGTTTATAGTTATGTTTAATTTGTCCCCATGGTAAATGCGTTTGTATGGAAGACATTTGCAAAATTCACTAGCTCGTTTTCCTTTCATACAATCCATTTAAAGCATTAATTATTGAATTTATCTTCAGCTGACGGGATATTAAGAACGTGTATAAGGATAACTTGATAGCGATCCAAACATGGCAGTGACGCTTTTCAAATAGACTAAGACAGTAACACTACAACGACATATTTTTCGTAGTTTTTTATATATGTTTTTATCAAATCATGATATGAAATTAGTCTTTGACTTGAGATATGGTATTTTTCACAGCAGTCATTAAGCACTTATATTTGTATCATATTCCTTTTTATTATTAAGTATATCGTCGATTTAATTATATGTGCGTGCTGCATTTACATGTGTACGACTACACTTTCTTGTCAATGACGTACATACCACCGACTGTGCGGTCTTTATTTGATAATGTAACTTTACAGTATATTTTAAGAATTTGCATTATTTTAGTTTATATGTATTATATGTATAGACTCTTAGTAATACACTACATCCGTTTACCCGATTCAAGAATGTACTCTTTTGAGTTCGTAAAAGAATTACACACTTCGCTCTCAATCAGCGTATTAGTGATGTAATTCTTGATATTCATGCCTATTATGGACGCAGTTTATCATCTGCTTAGGCGACGCATGACGTACGCGATTGGCATATTAAGTATGATATTCAGACAAATATATATTGATTGTTCAGTATTTATGATATTGCAATGTTAATGATATAACACATATGGATGATTTATTTGACATTCCAGTCCGGTAACGATGGAACAAGATGTTTCATTGTTATTAAAATTTTCTTCTGCTAGTATTTTTGTTTAAGATCGTTTGCTGTCAACGGACAAGCATCAACGGTTGTAAAATTGCAAAATAATAAAAATTGAATGAACCCAAAATGGATTTCGCTTGCAATACTTGTTTTGGTGGGGGGGGGGCTTATGGTTGATATTTGATATTATTGAAAAAGTGTGGATGCTAGTTTTAAGTGGCATAATATATCTATTAAATGGGCGCTACATATATACACATGTATATGTGCAACGTCTGGTTCCGTCCGATTCTAGTGTAATGTGTGTACAAACATTTCGATGAGATTTGCCATCACAATGAGAAAAGGAGTACAGGCCGCTGGGAAAGATGTTAATTTCATGGTTTTGCGGAAATATATCGCACAGCAAACATATTGTAATAAGCAATACATCGTTAATCGAAACAATCCAGATAATTGTGTAAACGAGTCTTGAAGTTGTTGTAGATTGACCATAGAAAGTGTGATTATTATTGTTATAACGATTTTGGTCAGTCAAGATAATTTTGTTGTGTCGTCTGACAACGTGGAATTTGGAGTGCTTTTGAATAAATAATACAATTTTGGTCGAGTTGTTTTTGCAATACAGTCTGAACATAATTGACCATATCTGTCGTAAGCAGTTGATGTATAGACCACAACGAATCAGCTTCGAGCTATTGTCGACTGTTAGTTAATATGTGTCTTCCGGACCCCGATGCGTTTTATGTGATTTCCGTTAATTATACAATATGTATAGGTTATTTAGAGATCAAATATGGTAAGTCTGTAAAATTATAACCTTGTGTTGCAAATAAACGCATACTATTTGTAAGATACGTAATATAAATAATTAAACTACATCGCGTTATATTACCTATTATTTTTTACCGTCAAAACAATTGGTACATTTCACGTGTTATCAGAGTTCGAAGCTTTTCGTAGAAACCGTCGGTATACAGTGAACAACTACGGAAATTTTCGAAAATGTTCGTCATTAAGGGCGAGTGACGTGTAAAGTAAGAAATGGCTGGATTTTTCCAAAACCAGTGTTGATTGGTATTTTAGATTGAAAATAGTTTAAGTACGTTTAGGGTGTTGATAAGTTTTATAGATTAAAAATAGTTAAAGTACATTTAGGGTTATATTTACACTGTATGGAAGTTGAAACCGCACCAATTTTAAAACGAAATTATAATTGAAATTAAATATGAAAATATACAAATACAGCATCTTTAATTGTTTGTAGCTTTAATTAAGAGAATATAAATGTTCCCATTTTGATTCTCGATTAAATAGCATTACACAAGTATTTACTTTGGTTTAAATTACACAAATAGCAAATAAAACTTCGAAACATTAGAGGACTGTAAACACTTTTTATGTACCACAATTCGTTCCGAATATTTGACGAATATTGTTTTATCAGTTAGACGGATGTAATCATAGATCATTTTGTACAATGACCATGTTCATGTTTAGTGTTGGTACAAAACGTGATTTTAGTAAGAAGCGATCTTAAAGAAATTCTTGCATGGTGGAGGTGAAGTTTATTTGTAGAAACTAAATATTTACACACAATCTTGCAAATCATAATTGTTCCATCAAACCGTCGCAATCGTTTGCTTGTACGGTCACCTTCACGGTATGATTTTTCCGCTGTTATAATTCAATGAAATCGGTGATAAGAATTATATAATTGAGTGATAATAAATATGTAATTGAGTAATATTATTGATATTGAGCACATGTTGTTGAATTTATTTGTGCATTGACATCCTTATATTTTTCTTCGCATACGAGCTCTAAAAAGTTCAGGATTTGGAACACAAATTTAAAATTATAGCGTTTTCAAAGAAATCTTTGTAATACAGTCGTTGACTTATCCTTGAAATTTTATCAATAAAGAGAACTTAAAGTGCACGTTGCTTCGGGAAATGGGAAGTTATCACTGATCTGATTGTTCTTTATTTAGTTTGCAGAAACAAAAAGAGAAACATTGACGCAAAAGTATTTGTTCCATAACGAGGGAATTCTCACGTGACCTATCAACATTAATTTATCATTCATGTTCCGTCTTTCATATTTAAGAATAAAAAAACTAATCCCCAAACAACTCACAGGCGGGTGGTTGTGACATGTTGATGTAAATCTACGTATTTTGGAAGCAAACATTATTCCGACATTATCAATTCTGGCACCACTGTTTACAACGGAATGTCATATTAAGTTCTGATTTGTAATTGATCTCTTTGTATAACAAATAACGAAATATTTGTTTGTATATGAAAAGAAACAATAAAGTGAATGCATATTACATGCACTTCGTATCATTTAAAATTAACAAATAGTGTTACTTAGATCCGATAAATGGTTCTTCTCAAGTAATGAATGTACGTCTACTGCAATTTGATTTATATGGTGTACATTATGTGAGTGCGTACAAATAGTTGGGATTGAAATATTAACATTTTATGAATACCTGCATTCGATAGATATTCAAATCTCCGATCTGATGTGATATCCCATGTCTGATTCGGTATGACGCTTCTTAATGAAGCCGTTTGTAGAACATCCTATGTTCATAGTTTACATAAATGTGTACATGAGTCTGCTGTTTTATAAGAAGCGCCATTTGTTTATCGAAATAAAAAATCAAATTCACGCTACTCTTGAGTAACAACACGTTAACTATAATTATATCAGTCGTAAAATAAACTTATATTTGTTCAATTTAAATATGAATTCAAAATTATGTAATAAAGTGTTGTGTATGTGAGTTTAAGACAACATTAGATAATCGGTCAATTTGGTGGCTATTTTAATACTACACTGATACAGCGATAGGCATGCAGCAATACAACATGGTAGGCGGTGCTTATCATGACTGACATGATCATTATACATAACATAAAGTATTATATTCCATTAGCTGTATACATCATTATATCGTTCATTTCGTAAAACTATAGTTTGCAACACACACTCACGCACTTCATGGGCCATATTCTGACGTACTAGGACATGTTATATGTGTTTGGTTTGGAACCCGAAACCCAACATATAAACATTTTATACTTTTTGAATACGGAATTATATAGCAAAAAATACTTAAAACTAATTAGTTCTTTAAGTTCAATGTGTAACAAAAAAAACTAAAGTTTAGTAAGATTCTAGTTTGCAGTTTCAAAGAGCGCCGTCTGTAGGGGGAACGTTTAATTTACTTATTGCATAGCGATATATATTACTTAGCCTTGTGTGTTTGTCACATTTAAAAAAAAATATATTGCAAACTTGTCTAAATGTGTGTTTGCTTCTTTGTTTTTCGGAACACAAATTAAAAGAAAATTTGATTTCGTGTTCTGCTTCCAGTGATAATTTGTTAACGCTGATTTCAATCTAAATGTAACGATATAAAGTGTTCATTTTCGAGGGTGGCATCCAACATTCCTGGTCATGTGAAATGCAACAATTAAACAATTCCAAATGTAGTGTTGTTGAAATCATCACTACAATTTAAATGACATCACTATTGTTAAACATTGATGAATCACTATAAACACTCGCAGTTTTTATATATTACTCATGTGTGGAAACTTGTGGACTTTTACTCTTCCCTTCTTAGATAGTTCTGTCTTTCCATAATTTTCACTCCAACTAAATAGTTTGCGTAAGACTATTATCATGCATTTTGCAATCTTTCTGAGGTGTAAACGTGCAAGTGTTTGCCTAGGAAAGATTATGGTAGGTATGCAGTTTTGCATTAGAGAAGTAACATTGCGAAAAGATTTCTGTAAGAAAGTATCTTCAAAATCACATTCGCCGAAAGTTCCCTAGTTACCGTAGGAGTAGAAGAAATATGTCCAAAATAATTGTACTATATAACAACCTGATACTCTCAAAATATCAGTTTCTTGTTAACAGCGTCATTCATCCAAAACAAGTCAACGTGTTTTAAAAAAGCCTTTGAATATTGTGAGGAGAAGATTGCCGCCGATTAACGATATTTTTTAAAATACTTTCGTTTAACCGGTATTCATTATATATTGATAAATCAGCGGGGCATTCTGTTTGTCTACCACACTTCATAACAAAGTTAAACAAACGTGTATTTAAAAAAAAGAATTAAATTCGTTGATATGATAACTTTTGAAATTTTTAATATGGTTTGTTGTTACAAATCGCAAACTTTTATATTAATATATAAAGCGGTTGTAAATCGTTTTTCGTTTACTTTTTTAATCCTTCAGAGTATTGTTTAGATGATTTGAAACCCTTTAGAAAACACAAACTAATTAACTATGTCGTTTACATTAGGATATTACATATGGTTTGAATCGACGTAACCTTACACAATTTAATTCAATCTTCGAAATTAATTGAAATCAAGAAAGGTAGTATTTATAACTTAAATATAAATAATATTGGTCAATATATGGTTTTCACAATTGAACCGGTCCATTTAATTTTATAAGCATTTCAGATTATAAAGATGCTGCCGGTGGTCGACATCGATCATATACGCATTTGCGGGCTTCCACTCGATGGCTTTACCTTTTCGGCGGATGTTAACATCGCATTTTACAACCTGCTCGGTATGAACATCGTATAGACGGTCTCCCATGTGCTGATAATGTCTAACTGCATGATGGACGCTATGTTTTGGAATGGCTTCCTCAAGGTCATCCTCGTGACCACGTGTCGGTTTTGGAAGGCTAGGTACGACATAACTATGCAACACTTTAGACGCCATACCTCGGCGGGGTATAAATTGTTACTGAATTAGAGCCTCAAATCGCCCTCAAGAAGTAATTCTAGAACGGAGTAAACATGCATTCATGAAGGCTTTAGTTCGGGAGTTTTGATAGATAACTTTTAATGCTTTATAAAAAAACGTTGCTCTATAAAACTTTATTTGAAGCTTATTTGTCATTATATTTGTACATGCATTCAGGTAACATATGTATTAAACTTCAGTTAAAAGTAAATTATGAATTTATATTCAATGTTTATTTTGCTTTAACAAATCGTTATCAATGAAGTGTTTATAATAAATTTCGATTTTTTATGCTCCTCTGAAAGAGCCATACGGGGATAAATGTTATCATAGTTCAAAGGTCTGCCAATAAAAACATTAAAATGGTTAATGCGTAAACCTTACGGGCTTACACACACTAACGCGCTTATCTCTGGAAGCCGAGCTTACTTTATAAATAGCTAATATACATAGTTATTTGTCATGTTTCAACCGTTTGCATAAGCTGTCTTTTTAAGCACCGTCTGATAAAATTTAATATGAGGCTGAAGCACCTCTTGTGCGTTTACATCTAGAACAGTTAAGGCAATCATAGCATTACATGCTGAGAACAATGTTATGCAACATTCGAATTAAATTTTTACTGCCTTGCAGATAACACACTAGTTTCAAAATGTCATAATATTGAACACACTTTTGTTTTATTTCTAGCAGTATAGATTTTAGAACAAAGACAAACATATTAAGCAGACACTAAGGAAAGAAGCAGCGTTGCATGCAACGTTCGTTCTTATAATAATGTAGGAAAGTTGTGTTTACCAAGTTTTGATATAAAGTAGAATAAATGAAAGTTATACAACGGTGTTTTTTCTAATTAGTTTATTAACCTCGGAAAAATACGGATATGGCTTAATTATTAATCCGATTACATCCAAACCACAGCATACGACGTAGTGTTGTATTCTTATAGTTTGTATATACATAATATATACGACACACAACATTATAATAGACTATTTGTAACACAACAAATTACGTCACATTACATTTCGTAGAAATTCTTGACATTAGCTCATTTAATCGGAGATTCGATAGCAAATTCACCGATATTACTTTCTTGTTAATACTGACATTATTTTAGCCTGTCACAGACATTGTATCGTTAGCAAAACAAAACGGATTTCAAATAGAAAAGGGTAACAAATCATGTCATTCATATTATGAGAAATCTTACAATAAACCGATTTAATTAAAAGATAAGAATTGATTGCGTCACCCACAAGCGCGATGTTTGTGAAAAAGTGCCTTATAAAAAACGTAATATGTATGTATTCGAATGTATTGGTTTTTGAAAAAATGTTTTCGGACCATTCGTATTATAATATTTCGAATAACAGAGTTTTGAAAAATTAAAAAATGCATGCACAGTTATGTAACCGAAGTCCAAAAAAAAAATTAAACTTATTTTAGTATATGTATCATTGTTAAAACAACTCTTAAGTGAATGGAAACATTGTATTTCCGCATTTGTACGCTAGTCGAGTTGACAAAGTTATTTACTTTCAATCCTTTAAATGATTAAATGATTGCCTATAAGGTGTTATTAAAAGATAGCTCATATGTCTTATATTCATTATTATTTACATTGATTTAATTTCTCCCAAGTATGCATAAATTAAAAAGTAGGACTAACAGCTAATGTTATTGTAAACTAGACAATAGATAAAGAACTTTACTTACGCTTTGTCGCTGTCTGTGTCACTTGAGCTGAGTAACGTCAAGGATATTCTTGGATTTCCAAGGAGAACGTAAATACAGAATACTTCTAAGAATAGCAGGACCGGGACTGAAGACTATTTCCCATCAGTCACTGCACTCTGGGTCAGAACGGACAAGTCGAACCGGTCCCTACCACACTCCTCCCCGTTCTAACAAAACCCCTTCCCTAGCCCAATTAAGCTATGCAATCCCCAAACAGCTTAAACAGAAAATCCAATTGTGTAAAACCCAACCAAAATCTAGGATATTTAAAGCCAAAGTATATTCTAAAAATTATCTTTTCCCACCCGCTATGAGCTGCCCGTCCCCAAGTTAAACCATATCCAACACCACCCAGCCCATGTCTCTTCATCCCACATAACCCACCAGAAATCTGGTCAAAACCACACTTATCCATACAATACTTTAGTTCCCCCCCCCCTGCCGGTGTACGAGCCCACTGGGTCCGCATGACCGATTACTTAATGTGTGGCTCCAGTGAAAGTGACAACCAAATGCGAACGGCGCCGCATTCCTAGGTCACTCCCTCTCTCAGACCACACCATCTTCCCACCACCTCCATATCCTCCTCAAACTGGACCCTCCCAGATTCTGGGACTACGGCCATCTCTCTCACCTCCACCTAATCATCCTACCTGACCCTCCCATACTCTGGGACTACGGCCATCTCTCTCACCTCCACCTCATCCTCCAACGTGACCCTTCCAGACTCTGGGACTACGGCCATCTCTCTCACCTCCACATAATCCTCCAACCTGACCCTCCCAGACTCTGGGACTACGGCCATCTCTCTCACCTCCACCTCATCCTCCAACCGGAATATCCAACTCCATCTCTGAGAGACTGAGTCTTGTGTCCTCTCCGGTTGGAGCCAATCCCATGTCACCCTCACCTCCTTGCCATCCACACTGCCGAACATTCAACCGGAGTTCTCAACTTCAGAGGAGAGCAGAACTATCAGCACCGTCCGCCTGCCGAGTCTCCGGTATTACCTCGACTGGAGCTTCCGCCTCCACCTCTGAGATGACGATGGCCTCACCAGCAAGGTTATGTTCGACCTTGCAATGTACTCCTAACATAACTCACAACCCTTATCCAATCTAATGTTTTCTTTGGGATAGCATCAATAACAAAACAGTCACTAAGATAACCACATTTATACCCATCAAGCATTCGCACACACTTATCAATTTAACATATGAATCCCGGTTTATATTATTATTTTATCCTATATCGACGTTTAGTGCCGACAATTAGGTCAATCCACATTCCACACATTTACAAACCACAACTTTATACAAAAATAGGAGTTAATACTTTTGTAGGTATAGTTCACAGTTGCTCTGAAAGCTAAATGTGTAATCACGCCTTCACCAATTACCACTCAGCAATCATGATCCACTATTAAGGACATCATAACAATTGACAGTATATCTAAAACCATACTTGGCCTTTTCAACTTGTGAGTACTTTTCGAAATTGAAAGGTTGCATAGGATATTTACTCTTGTATTTAATATCACTATTGTCCGACACATTATAGACTGCAAAGTAACTGAAAGATTATTGTAATTCAAGAGAGATTCTTTTGTTTCAAAAAGTTGTTACCAATCCATCAACATACAATCACTTCATACTCACTGCAAACTGTCACAACTATAGAGACCATTCAACTCAACATGCCAATAAATCTAGCCATTCATTGAAATAATTTCTACTTCCCCAAAACCGGAAACAATCTTGCTCTTCTCAGCTTAACTCGGTTTGAGTTAACCATCAAACTGAGCTCTGCCTTCACCTGTCAATCAGATGAAAATGGCATTCTCCTTACAATAACCTCCGACATTTCCTATACCATTAGGCATAGGCGGGACCTCCTCCACGTCTGGCTTTCGGAACTTAACCCGATACAGGCACTAACACCTCCTCTACCAACAACCAGAGTTAGCCCCAAAAGGAGCCTTCTGATTCAACCTACACAGCCTATCACATTTATATTGCTCAACCAACTGATTGCATCGCACGGCTGAACCACCATTTGGAGTGTTATTCAACCTGCAACTGCAATCAACCTCTCTTCACACCGTCGCTACCATCTCATTTTATGCATGCGTACTGATCCACCAAGTCACGCTCACTATCAGGTGGCTCAGTTCCATGCATCAGCCACTTCTGTGTAAAACAGAAATCATAATCATAGGCCAGTCGCTCCCCTATGGTCAGGTCTACTCGTGCCCTTAAGGTCACGAAGGTGCTCTGGCCATTCTGCCTCAGTACGATTCTCCAGCCCCTCCACAAACCGGTCAGGAGAAAACTCCTGTGACACCGGTTTTACAAGCCTAGCCTCTTCCGCTCTACCCACAACTCGCCCTTTCCTAACCTTTACCGAATGATCGGACGGGTTCAGCATAGCGAGCCTCAACTTTCCCTAACCTGTATGTACCGACATAGGCACTATGAGGTCCACTCCTACCCCCTCAACAACAAAGGTATCAAGCTTAGTCTCCACAGAACAGGGCACAAATCCTACAGAGTTCGGTGGAACTGACATAGACTTGTTAACCTTAATCTTAGCCAGTCTAAGACTATCACTCACCACTTCCTCGTTCATTGACACTTCTGTGTCCCTGATGCTTATTGTGGACCTAGGAATATCAATCTTTATTCCATGCTTCCTCATGAAGTCTAGTCCCAAAAGCATACTGTCTTCTATTGGCGCGACATACACTTTCTCAATGAATGTCTGACCCCCAATCTCATTCTTGACGGGGCCAACAATTGCGCCTGTCATACACAAATCCAGACCAGCGGTCATAACCGACACCTGTTCTAATACCGGTATATCACCTGGTATTTTTTTCAACACCCTATCAGACACCAAAGTCACTTCCGCCGCTGTGTCAATAACAGCCTGTACCACAAGGCCATCACCCAATGTCGCGTTAATACGAAACATTGAGCCAGACCTTATCTGACATACAACAACAGATTGGCCATTTTCCTTCGGGGTCGTTTAAGGACCACTTACACTGACCCCCTGCCGTTTAAATCTGCAAACCTTACTGTTTTGCCTTCCTTTGAGCCAAGGATTTTCCCCTGCTCATCAGGTGTGACATTCAGGCAATCTTTCTTCATATGCCCATATCCGTTACATTCGAAACACCGGTCATTACTGACAGCTGACGGAGTCCTACTACACAACTTCGGACATTCCCGCTTAAAATGTCCGCTTTCGTTGCAATTGTAGCATTGCCGGCTTGGGGAAGTCGTTGGACTCCTATTCCGCCTTTCCAGTAGTTTGTCCAACTTCCCAATAACCGCATCCATCTTCTCCTCCACCCTTCCAACTCGTTTCTCAAGAGCATCAACCCTCCCGTTGATCTTGCTCTGTTCTCTAACCCTCACCTCCGCCACTTGTACATCCTCTGCGCATACTACCTTTTTCACCGCTTTTGGCCGTCCATACATCAGGCCATGCGTGTGTATTGCCCACTTCATTTTTTATCTATAGCCTGCTCTATAGTTTGTGGGCGTTGGTTAATCACCTGTTCTCCCGCCTCTTTCTCTCGGGCCCCCATACAGAACCGCAATATGGCCTGTTGGGTCATGAAGGCATTCGGCAGTTCCCGGAATGCCTTACCGGCCAGCGTCAACACTCTATCCGCCCACTCATCAAGTGACTCCTCCTCTCTTTGTGTCGCACTCGAGAATGTCACCATTGCCGTCTCCGGCAACTCACGGTAACCGAACCGCCTCTCCAGTTTTTCCACCACTGCCGCATAGGTCATTTCTACGTTCCTATCCGTAGTCAGTGCATAGAACTCACTTGCCCTATCTGTCAAACACAAGCAGAGATAATCTGTCTTTTCCTCCTCCGTCCATTCGAAGATTGAGGCAAACTTCCCGAACTTCGTCAAGAAAGCCTGCCAACTCCCTTTGCCATCATACGTCAATGATTTGGGCAAAGATTGGAGCCTCGCCGTTTGTTGTCCCACCCCGGCTCCTCCAATGTTGCCCCCGTTGGAGGGTGCAATATTCTTTCGAGCCCCCTGTGCCCCTTCCTTTGCCTCCGGCTTCAAGGGCGTATCATTAGTGGGTACCCTGTCTGGCACCACCTGTGGCGTAGCCCCATACCCATGCGGCATTGGCGGCATGGGTGGGAACATATTACCCCCTGGCCCTCCCATCCAAGCATAAGGATAAGGATAACCTGGCTGCCAACTACCAGAGTGCATTCCCGGATACATGGGCATGGAGTACCCCGGGTACTGCCCCCACTTTCCATTTTGCTTTCCTTACTTGGGTTTATCCCCGAATGCATCGGCGTAAAACCCGAGTATGAATAGCCACCACCTTCAACCTTTCCATTTTTACCCAGGAACATTCCCGAATGCGTCGGCATAGGCGGGTACTCCGGATACGGATGTTCTACGCTCTCATTCCAACCATCCTTATACCTAAGCCGTGCCCCCGATCCTCTACTTTTAAAAGAGTCGACTGGGGTCGACGGTGGTCCACTCAACCGAGCTTGATCGATGACCGTTGTCAACCTTTGTATGGTTTCTTTGCCATCGTTAACCTTCTCTTTCTTTTTTACCTCAGTCTCACCCTCACTTTTCTCCGTTTCCGATTTGCGCTGAAGCGTACCATGCTCCAGAACTCTTCGAATTCCCAAAAATGTGGGATTTGAGTTAGTAGCTCCCTTGTCATACGACCTTCACTGTCCCTAATATGTACAATTGCGTCTGCAACCTTTTTGCCAACGCCTGGCAAGGTTTGCAACTCATCCGATGAGGCTGTGTCTAGATCGACAGTGGGATTATAGATTGCCATTGTGAGTATTAAAGACAAACTCAAAATATATTTTTTGTTTATTTATTGTATTATGTCAGTTGGGAAATGCTGAAATTGCAGTCAGAAATGAACAAACACAAAATTGAAATGGATCCTTTATTTTTTATGTATTCTTTGAAAATGCCAAGGAAGCAATGCTGTGTTATCACAAAAAATAAACTGCAGTTACGAGGAAATTCTCAAAAAAAATAATAAAATGACATTTAGTGAATTTAATCACTAAATAAACAAATAAATACAAACTCAATAGCTCAAAATACCGCGCAGTGATGTCAATATCACCGGTGAAACAAAAAAAATCAAAATGCCATTTAGTGAAACGAATCACTAAATGAGAAAGATATGATCGCGTGGAGATATCATCGAGTGAAGATAAGAACTGTCACCATGTGAAAATATCACACAGTGAAAATATCACATAGTGAAAATATCACCGAGCAAAATAAAGACCACTCAGTGAAACAAAATTAACCGCATGAGATTGATCACGCAGTGAAACAAAATATTATTAGGTGAAAAGAATAGTCACCAGGTGAAAATATCACACAGTGAAAATATCAAATAGTGAAAATATCACCGAGCAAAACAAAGATCACTCAATGAAACAAAATTCACCGCATGAGATTAATCACGCAGTGAAGCAAAATATTACTAGGTGAAAAGAACTATCACCATGTGAAAATATCACACAGTGGAAATATCACCGAGCAAAACAGAGATCAGTCAGTGAAACAAAATTCACCGCATGAGATTAATCACACAGTAAAACAAAATATTACTAGGTGGAAATATCACCGAGTGATTACAATATCACCAAGTGATGTTACTGTCACTGAACAGATAAGAGTTCACTAAGTGAAACAAAATTCACCACAAGAAATAAATCACGTAGTGAAACAAAATAACACCAAGTGAACAACATTCACCGAGTGAATAAATACACCAAGTGACCAGCCGACAAAGCACAGCAGTTTATACAGCAGTTGTGTTAAAATTAACTGAAAAGAAAAAAAAAATACTTAAAAGTGTTTACTGTAGTGTAGCCTCCAGTATTAACGTTTAAGAAAGCGAAAGTAAAAAATTCCCACATTTGAATATAATACAGTTGATAATGACTTGCCGTTGCCTGAAATACGATAACGTTTGTGGAAAACCAAATATGAAATACAATTGAACAAAAGGGAGATAACTATTTACAGAAAGACTAAATTTAGAAATCAATTACACGGTTCGATAGTACGCTGTTCGACGAAATCTGAAAGTTTCAAACACTTTCAAAATATTGTAATTAGCCTGAGTTCCGAGAAAAGGCGTAATACTAGTTTATTATAAGGGTAAATAGGGACTATATGACCTAAAGTTACTTAACAAATGTTTTAAATAACAGACAAACAGGAATGTTGTTAACTAAAATTCAAGATGGCTGACAATTTACTTTGTTAATAATGGCCAATTAGAAATTTGAAATACGTATAGATTTTTTGCTCGCAGCGCCATTTATTGTAAACTAGACAATAGATAAAGAACTGTACTTACGCTTTGTCGCTGTCTGTGTCACTTGAGCTGAGTAACGTCCAGGGTATTCTTGGATTTCCAAGGAGAACGTAAATACAGAATACTTCTAAGAATAGCAGGACAGGAACTGAAGACTATTTCCCATCAGTCACTGCACTCTGGGTCAGAACGGACAAGTCGAACCGGTCTCTACCACAATATTACAAATTAAACAAAACCAAATTCAACAGATTTTTCTATACAGGTAGTTATTCGTTCTGGACTACGTTTGCTGGTTCTGGTATCTTTAGTAAAATTCTCTACTGCAAATCTATTATAGCTCCACGTCATTTATTTATAAACAGCTTCTAGATACATACGATAGGTACGGTGCTTCTTTAGTATTTCTCTTTATTTCGACATTTACGTATTTGGAATAGCAATATTACACTTAAGACCTTCTCTATATTCAAGGACCAAAAATGCGATAGAACATTGTAAGGTTGCAAAATTGATCTCGCGAACTTGGCTAGCTTTGCTGAGTTTGGATTTTTCGGTTATTTGAATCTGTGTTGTTGTAATTGTTTTTCAAATAATCGATTACACTTGAATATAGAAGTATTAAGTAGCTATAGTCAAACATACACATTGTGTTGTGGCATCATCACAAAACAATAAACAACTACGTGCCTCACAACCGTATGCGTAAGTAAGCCATCAAATATACTACATCTTTCTCTCAGGCATATCTTTGTGAGGTGTCTAAAGCAACCTAGACAGAAGATGGAAGTATATGATCGCACGGCGCATTATAAATAACCATGATTCACGCAACACAGCCAAACATGACAGTTTCATTTCAGATTGGAAATCACATGGAAGAAGGCACATATTTAGTAATCTGATTATAGGCCGTTTTCTAACATGTGACCGTTCTGAACATATGAGACCGATATGGCAGAAATGAGACACCATAATTCTATCAAACGTTGACTTAAGGTGATTTGATGGTTGCATTTAGGGTCATGCTTTCGGTTTTATTGTCATTTTTGCAAATGAACACGTATATTTAATGAAACAAATGCAAGTAAAATTAGCGACGATTGCGAATGGATATTACAATTAGCATTGAATTTATATACTCCATATATAAACATGTTAAACATTAATAATATTAGTATGTTTAGCCAGAGTTTAATACACTATATAACAACACAAACATAAATCCGCTATACAGTTCTGCAATAATCTAAATCTGAGCCGAACTATATAATACATTCGTCCGTTAAATTTAGGCATTACTTTCACATTTTAATACTGAAACCTTGTCACGTATCTGTCAGCGACATATTTTGTTTCGGAATTTAAAATGGCATCAAACATGTTCAAACAACCTTTCTCCATTTTTCGAAACATGCTCGAGGGCGAGCTTTACAATGAATAATTTAATGAAAGTATTTTAGACAGTTCGTTTTTCAATCAGACTCCCGTGCATGTATATTTGTGTTTACGACGTCATTGTAATACTTCAGCAACGTTGATAATTAGTTCATTGTTGATTGTAATTATTTGTAACATCCTTTAAACAATAAATGTTATATTACAAACTTTTTTTCTACTACGGGAACCAGGAAACAACACAAAAACGATTATATTTTATCTCTAAGATATGAGTATCAAATTAACAGACACATCTTAAAAACAGTATAAACTGTTTGATGAAGAAATATTCGATGTAATTAGCTGTAGCTTCAAAGCCGCAGATTGCATTTCAAAACCAATGCGCCTATGCTTAGGGTTAAGTACAGTCTATGAAATTTGTAACATAAATGTAATAACAGTTAACGTCTTTCTAATATTTTTTGCTAATTTACTAATGGAGCCGATAAAATGTTGACAATCCATTTGATTTATTTATCCATAAAAATAATACTGCCCATAGTGGCTGTTGAGAAAACGCATTATTTATCCTGTGGTGAATATCACAACTTTGAACATGAATTGATTATAAATGCAGTCTTTAATTGCCTATTGAAGTTATCGAGCTTGAATAGCAATAATGACGCCCTTATGCATTGTTATAAAAAAATATTTGCGTAAATAAAAATAATTTTTCTTAATGTTTATATTTTTCTAACGTGTATATCATTACGAACCGTTAATAACTTTATATTTATAATGATTGCAAAACATAATATTTGGTATTTGCATCGACATTTGGCCGTGCAGAAGGTTATTAAAAGACTTTCCATTACGTTCGTTTTTGCTCATATACAGTATGATCATATTAGGTAGGTTATACAACTTACGTTTTCTTATATTGCAAACAAGAAGGAATTTAGTTAATTTGTATATACATTTCATTTAGTCTTGGCTAAACAGGATGTTATTCTAATGCTCAGGTGCATATTTAACAGTTGGTAATTTAATTTAAATCACATTGATGTTAAATTCGCTTGATTTGCTTAAAATTAGAATAACATTTTTATGAGGTTAATGTTAATGAGATCTACACTTCTATGCAAATGATAAGGTTGGTGTTAAGAGTTAAGTTCGACGCGTTATTCGACTTGCTAGATCCCTTCTTCATTTCATTAACAGTTGCAATGTATCAATAAAATCACTATGAAATCGTTTTGATCTATTGAAACAACATTTGCAAAGAAATTGAACAACACTTTTGGTTTCGTCTTTAAGATACAAACACTGTTTCGGGCAAAGCTTTAATTATTTCCATTGCATTTCCAAAATGAATTTAAATTTAAAAAAACTACAATTCGAACCTTCCCTGTTTGTATATATCTAGTATTTTGTCAAAACGGCTTCTACTGTATGTTCATCAATTTTTCAAAAATAATGTTTGACTTGAAGGTGGTTATGATATACATCATTTATACTTAAAGGGCAGACTATTATTAAAGGACAATAGAAACATTTTCATTTTGTTTGAAGCATGTTTTGTTTCTACAAAGTTGCTTTTCTATGAAGAACTTTAGCACAATTAGAATCTTCGACAGCCGGAGAATTAGACAGCGATTCAGATTAACAAGAATGATTTTTAATACAAGAAGAGAATAGACACCCTTTGAGCAAAATAGGAATGGTTTATAGCTAAGCTTACATAATAAAAATTCTCTGTCATGTAAAATAAATCTTTATTCTGTCAAATCTTTAATGAAACCTTCAATGGTTATGTACATCAAAGTTTGCTTAACCTAAAGGTACTATCCAGAATAGTGGCATTATAGTCGTTTTCCGACGAATTCTCTTCTTTTTCAGCGAGTAAAATGGTCGATTTATTTAAATATGATCTTGATGATGCTTTTGAGAACCTGTAAAACATTTGATGGTTTTCAAATGTTCTGACCTACCAAGTGAATAGTCCTTACAGCTTCAATATTTGCAACACTTGAACGTGTCTATACATTAAGTCCAAAAAGTGAGCTTTGCAAAGTTAACGTTATCGATCATATTATTTGTATCTGTTACACAATGGCTGACATCATCATCACACTTAATGACTAAAGTTTGTGGAGCAAATTTAAAATATATATATTTTTGGTTTATTCGTACATATAATTTGCATGATAAATAAGATCGATGATTTGAAAATTCAACCTTTTGTAAACAAAGTCATCAATGCAAAAATATCAACTGTATGGTCAGTGTAGGTTTCTTTGTTGTCAAGAAATAAAAGCTAAAAATCTAATCGTATTACCATCATATTGTTTATATATAAGAAAAAGAAGTTGCAGGTATCACATTTGTAACATAATGTCAGTGTGGGGCCTGTTGAAAGCGAAATGTGTTGCTTTATTATGCTAAAATATGTTTTTTAATATCTCGACATTATCAGTTTGCAAATAAACCAACATAATAACGGTAGCTAAATTCATAATGAGTTTATATGTTATTTCAACAATATTTTTTGTTTCATATTTTAGTAACATATACACACAAGTGTTCTCTCCAGTTTCTGAATATTTGAGAAAACACGATGGATATCAGTATTATATAACGCGGTCATATGTAATGCATTTTGACAATACAATTTGTACATCAAATTACCTTGTAAAATGCCTAATTGAAATACCGACCATGGTTTTCTTCACATTTCTGAAGCACTTTCTCGAAAGTAAGACACTATTTTACGTGTTCTCTTTTAACTGCACAACATTTACACTTTTAACTGCTCAACAATATATCATATATACTATATTGTGATACAGTACACTGTGGTAATCGAAGATTTGATTATGATGCATATGGATTTAGTTCAATGTACATGTATGTTTTTAGTTATGACAGTCTTGTATTAATTTTATGTTTACCTGTTTTGCTTCAATAAAGAAGAATTACTTTAATTATTGTCATGTTACAAATCGCGAAACAAGTTCAGTGATCAATCATTTTTTAGTTATATCATGTGCAAACTGTAAAGGTGTAGAGCGGATATGTAAAAATACACACGAATGTTTGAGTGCTGTTCGTGCTGACTGACTCCGCACTACAATAGGGGATGTCTGTATACGGATACGTCGTACCTGGCCTACACGTGCAATCAACTGATTTGTTATGTATATGTATAACTAATAAATGTGGTAGTTTAATTTCATATGTGTGTTTTCCCTTTAGAACTGTACTCTTGACGTGTCAAGTTATGTCAATGTCTTAAATATGTATATTAGTCACACAGGAAATTACCACAAGTAATATTATTTAAGCGTGTAATGCCAACAATTATTTGTTTTCGAAAGGTTTCCATCAATAATGTAATATGTATGTATGGACTTGCAGTGTAAACATAAAATATGCTAAATTGTTAGAGTTAATTAATGCATCACTACTGGTATATCAAACAGTACGAGTGGTATTAAATGAAACATATTGCTAAAGCAACTGCCCAACCTCTATCTTACTTTTTTCGTAAAAGGGTTAGGTATGGTTTGTCTTTTATAGGGTGCACACTTGTTCGACTGGCTTTAAATTAACAGTTTAATTAAAGGTAATTTGTAATCCTATAAATAAAATGAAAACTCTTATTTCGCGCAATGCATATCGTCAAATGTGCGTGACATATCTATAATCTGCATTTATGACCTTTTCGAGGGAAGATGATGCCTATAACCTCTCGTGAGGTGTTACACTTGTTGTAATTATAAAACAACGTTTGACATTATGTGGTGACTATTTTTGTACCATTAACTTCATCCATGTAGCAATCCCCCAAACAATGTTAATATTTGGTGTTTGTACGTGTTTCATTCTTGAAAATGATGTACGTTTTGTACCTACTTTACACGCATGGTGTTAATGAATATTCATGTTAATGATAATGAGTTGTAAATGCTCGAAATAAACTATTTTGTTCTGTTCTGATAACAATGTTTCAAACAGCACCATTGCAACATCAATAAAAACCTAGAGTTAAAAACAATTACAAACACAACAAGATGTGTGTGTGTGAAACAATATGTCCCCCATATATTTGACCTTTGACCTTGAAGGATGAACTTGAGCTTGACCTTTCACCACTCAAAATGTGCAGCTGCATGATATACACATGTATGACAAATATCACGCTGCTATCTTCAATATTGCAAAAGTCATGGTCAATTTTAAATTTGACGCAAACGAACCAACAAACAAACAGACAGGGAAAAAACAATATGCCCCAGAGTATAGACTGGGGGACATAAAAATGGGTCACATTCTATGTATTTGTCTTTATTAAAGTCTCTATAACGCTCAAAATCGACGAAAATTTCGTGAAGTATTTCGTAAAATAAAGTTTACACCTAAACCATCAGTGTTCCTTATAGCAATAGCCACAATTTAAACGCTATATGTTTTTATTTATTTGTGACCACAATAAATTCCATGCTAGTTTCCTGCGAATATATTTATTCATACGACACACGAACACTAAAATGGCACCATGTTTAAACCATAATGAAAAACGAGCATTTTGTATCCACAAACATCTATTTTACCAGACCACATCTGGTATTGAATTTTCGGCAATTGCCGTAAGGAACAATGATTTTTAATTGTTAAGCTTTATTTTACGAAATACTTGTACGAAATTTTCGTTGAATTGGAGTAGTAATGTTACTTTAAGAGATGTGCTCCTATTTATTCACCGTGTTTTAATCCGTTGCATTATTAAGAAAGCTCACTCATTTTTACATTTTCGCCAAATTACTGTTTCGGAAATTAATTAATTCGTTAATGATCTACTGTTTGCAAGTGTGAGCGATTAATCGCAATTAAAATAATAAAAGAAAACGAGTGTTGTGGAAACAGAAAATTGACATTGTTTCGAAAAAAGACAATTTAAGTTTGGAAACGTTTTTATTTCAAAACTGTGTTTAAAATATGAAAAGTTTTATTTGTAGTCTACATGTATACGATGAACTGAATAAATATTGTATTGATTTAATGATTTGTTTCACGGATTCGTATTACAATATATACATGTAAATATTGCTCGATGTCGTATCCTCGAAACTGTATTAGCTTATATCAGTTTCTTGGCAGAATAAAATATTTGTGCATGTTCGTTCACAAGTTAGTGACTTTGTTTTCATGTATACCTTTGATCATTGAAAACAATAATGGCTATACAAAGCGCACAATAAGAAATACATCTGTGCAAACCCACACTTTCATAATGCGTGATATATTTGTTTACTTTATGTTATCACTGGTTGGACAGACATAATATCACATATTCAATTTAATCTTGAATACAGCGTCCGTATTGAGAAAAATAACAACCGATTGATACATGTTTCTTAAAATCAACTGACGTTATGATTTTCAGTCATACTTATTTGTTAAATTTAGTGATGTATGCGTGTAAAGCAAAGCATGATGAAATTCTACAGTATAAGTTTTGTCTTGTATGAATTGAGATGTCAAATTGTTGATATAAACACTTGTTTACGTGTTGTGTATGAATAAAACAGGCCTTTGCGTCTTTTTTAAGAACCATCTACGACCCAAGACATTTTGTTTAGACTTTTGATTTAAGGCGATATTTATTATGATTCTTTGACGACGTTTATTTTTTTTTGTTAAATATTAGCGTCGTATTAATGCATTCAGAATAATGACTCGTACTTTCTTTAGGTCTCAATATAGACCTTTACGCCGCCTATTACATATGACGAATATTATTATATTATACGAATATTAAAAAAAGCATGTAAGTCTACAAAGAACATGCACACATCAAAATTGCAAAACTGTCCAAATTTCTTTTATGTATTCGAGTTATTTTGTTTACATGAACGGTCCGCCGTCTAAGCAATTCAGGAAAGGAATTTTTAAGTCATATATGCATATAAGTAAACAGTCTCTTTTGACACATTCATTTATTAGCCGTTTAAGGTAGACATAAACATTAAATAAAATATTTGAGGTGATATATCAAGTTTGGAAACCGACCACCAAAATACGTAATATACATGTTTAAATTATTTTTTACGATAAACACGTTTCCGTAGCCAGTCAAAACATAAACCAACAAAACTAAAGAGTATCATTATTCGGCACGAAAATGTAAATTTCTTACAGTATTACTTGTTTTCATTGAGTTGATGTATGGGTTTTTCGTTATTAGCTCCTGCCATCAGAAATGCACGACGTTATTTGACTGATGCTAATGTTTGTTAAACTCTGCTGGGAGTTAGAATGCTACACATTCATTAATATGACAAATTTACATACCAAATACAGTGACAAGCCGGATAGGTCATAAATATAATTTATGTTGAATAACCCTCTTGTTTTAACATTAACACACATTAATTGTTGTTTAATAAAGGTCGATAATGGACATAACTACAACTCTTTTTAAACGTAACAATCGGGTTAAACTCAAATACTCGATTATAATTGTTTCATTGTTACATTTATAATTAATAAGTTTAACGGTAAATAATGATTAATAGGATGTAATGTTAATTACATGTTTTTAGTTATTAAATAAGTTTCTCCTAAATATTATTTAGTTATCAATGTAACAGATTCTTTGATTTGACTGCAATTTTGGACATGGTATTGTTTCAGATCGACCCAAAGCAACACACACTGCCCATCAAATTTCAGTGCCAGATACTAGCATACCCACACTATGTACTTTTATATAATCCGTTTTTGGATCTGCGCATTTTATTGACTTATTTTATTTTTAATTGTTTGCTATTAAATCAGTTTTACCGAACAAATTAGTAATTATTATGTTTCAAGGCTGATAACAAACGATTTGTATTAAATCGACATTTAATCTTTAGTCTCTGTCTGAATCATTCAAATCTAGCTTTAAAGAGTGTTACAGACGATTTAGCACTTTGCACAGTAATTACAGAATAAGCGACCAATATTAAAATATATGCACGTGTGTAATAACGTTATTGCGTAGAGTATATATTTCATTGCATTTTCGTTTCATTTGTCTTCCTTTCAAACATTCATTATATGCCAAGGCTTTACGACTCATTTTTATAATCACTAATGAAACGAAACAAAACATGTATACTGCAAGCATCAGATAATATCTATTTCTGTAAAAAATGCACAATGGGGATTGTGGTAGTGGCGTTAAAAAACTGCTTGGTCGGTTATTTTCGTGTTGATTTTTTTATAGACTATATTGATTGTTCATCAAGTACTTGATTTGTATATAAGTAGGACATATGTTTTTAAAACTGCCTCTTCCTATAAAGAATCTGAATGGGGTTTAGCATTTGTCTTTTGCACAGTAGATTGCGTAATGTTGTCCACGGTGTCATCCTTATCATTAAATCGATTTTATAGTTTGTGATCATATCAATGAAATGCTAACATAACACATTCTGGTAACATGTACACGCAGAAATCTCTTGGGTGGTACTCCTCAATCGATTGGATAAAACATCAGCTCTAGAAACCAATCATGCAATTTATATAAAAATATTGATGTTTGAAATATTTAAATAATATTTATTTTAAAAGCCACTTTACCGTTTTAATTTTAAGCATTCATATCTGAAAAAATATGTCAGCATTCTTTTTGAACTCAGTTAGAGAAAATTTGTGTTGTCTAGTTTTATATGTGCAAGCATTGTCCTATTAGAATATATTCCCTTCGTCATATTTGTATCTGATATTTGAGATTTGACCATGTGCAATGTACGATGGGATCAGATGAGTACATTATATTTCTATGGTTATAACATAAACGTCTGAAACGCGTAGGCAAACTGATTGTCTTATTATAGCCTATTGTGCTTTTAAGTTTTCAACTAAACTGATTGTCTTTTTATAGCCTATTGTACCTTTAATTTTCAACTACTATTAGAATGAGTAGTATAACGAACTGTGTTATTACAAATAAAAGCATAGTTATTAGTATTATTAAATCCGTCTAAGAATTTAATACAGAAAATAGCCATGTTACGTTGTGCACACACTTTTTCGTCTTTTTATGTAAAAAAATAATCTAACATCATACCTGTATGAAATCGAACATATTAGATTAAATTAAATACAGTATATGTTGCCCTAGATAACAAACACACGATCGTTTTTACCTTACAAATACGAAAGTTGATATATTATGAAGTTATACATTAAACATGGAAACAACGTGGATGTTGAGAACCGGAAAGTGATTATTTGTTCCTCATAAAGTGACATATTTGAAACCACGAAATACTAAGTAATACTTCAAACTGTATATACAGTTTATCAATTTAACCAAGAACATATATCGCAATTTAAAGGTCGTTACCAATTATAAAAGGCTGTAACAGAGAAGGTCTAACTGACTTGATTGAAATTTAGTCGTTTTGAAGTTATGTGCATATCAATTTGTTCCCGTTTCCGGTTTCACAACCACGAAAACACTTGGTTTGACATTGTTGTTTATCGGTTTCATATTCAAAATATTTATTGTTGACTGTACTTATAATGTATTAAAGTTTGGCTGTTCTGCCATTAGTTCAATGTGTGCATGTTTGTTTTATTCTGCATTTTTATATAACGTATTTATTTGTACAATACAATTCAAACCTGAAACAATCGTAACTGCATGCTTGCTAAGCAAATTATTTTTGTTTTTACCAATTAGTGAAATTGATTTAAAAATTAGAAGAAAACACAAAATAATTGCATCACTATCAAAACATCTCAATGACAAATCGCAAAAGAAGCATTTACCTGTAATTTAAGAGGAATGATGGCCATACAGGAGATGTTTAAGTGTTATTATATATAAATAGTCAATGGTTGAATAGTATGTAAAATGACGTTATAAGTATTGCACATATTACCATCGTTTTATTTGAATATAAATGTAATTGAGTTACCAACAAAAAACTTTGTCTAATTATTTTCATTTAAGAGGCACTTGAAACAAAAACAATACGCATGAAAAGGACAGACAAAATAGATCGGACGAATAAAACACATTTGTCAGAAACAAATGCCTGTTTTATCCGTATCAGTTACTTGTAAATTGCATTATATTCTTACACAAATAATAAACTAGTTTTAACAACCATTTAAATACTGAAACACCAGAATCAATTTCCTCTGATTAACAGAATATGACATGGAGTGAGGAGAATTTTGCCACATAAACACAGCATCGGATAACAGTTAATAATACATATCAAATTCCTTCGCTTAAGAGATGGTCATAATATACAAATCCATCAGCAGTGAGTATTTTACTGGTGTGCGAAAAGTGATAAAACCGTTAAACGTGTATTTTAAGAACAAAAAAAGAAAACATTGCACTGATTTGTATTTTATATGTAACGGCTTTTGTGAAATTATATAACTGCGTTAAAAACAAAAAATAGATTCAATACATTCATCACAACACCTCAGCGGGCAAAAAGACAATTTTCTCTGTAGGAACTCCATTCTTTAAATCGACCTTTAGTTCTTGAGTTCTTGAACAAAATTAACTATGGTGACTATTGTTAAGCTAGAGGCATAGATTTGAGTTAGAACTTATGTCTATTTTCACGCCGGTTATGAACTGTGTTAGACGAGTAACCATAATGTTTTATATAATTATTCACACTATGTGATATTAAACTACTTTTCTAATCGTGAATCGAATTCAGACGTCTGCATTCAAAACAAAAATTTCGTCTGAAAGAGTCGTCCCAAGCTGTATATCTAATATTTGATATGACGTTGTCGCCTACGACAATCTTTGCAAAAATCTTGGTTCTTCCTTGCCCGACATATGGTTTGATGATGACATACATAGAGTTACCGTCTTTCATTAACAAGAAGCATTTAATTCAGCAAAAAAAGCTCTTAAGATGTGATCAATATACAAATGTATAATGAACGGGTATTCGTGTTTCTTCTTGATTCATATCATATCCTTGTTTCCAACTCTCCTCTTTTTAATTTCTTGTTTTGTAATTTAAACGTTGAAACCGGGTAACTAATTCTTAAAATAGTTTGCTAATATAGCACAATAACATACGCTTATGTATTGTTTTTTGCTTTGTTTGGTTTTGACAATTCATAACAAAAAATTAATACGTGATCAACATCAAACATAAGAAATGGTACTAGCCTAAGGACGTTACAAATGAGACGGTTCTACGTAAGACCCAATTCAAATGTATTGGGCCATCATATTTAAAACACATTTGAACCATATTGTAGCAATAAATGATATACATAGTTTGGATATTGTTTTTATAAAAATTGTTAAATCATTTTTTTATAAGGAAAAGTCAACCATCACTTCTTACAATTTTAAAAACATCGACAGAGACCGTTATAAAAACGTTTTGGAAATTTTTTATCATAAGCATTTGTGGATAACCAATATTTAGAAGTTGATCATCTAACATAATCTGGTTAAAACAGCTTCGGATAAAGACAGGTTTTGGAAAGTTGAAAATATCTTTTTGCAAGTTGACTTAAACACCGATGTTTTTTATGTTATGTTCTGTACAAGAATAGTAACCTACTAAATTTGTGTGAGTTAAAATAGAAATCATGGATAATACCATACCGTCTCATATAGAATAACACATTTATTTAACTCCAATGGATTGCAATACTATATATTAATAAGTGTCTTATTAAGTTTTTTAAAATAAAAACTCACTATCTAACTCAAATATTGAACATTTAATGTCATTATTTCAAGATAAACGACCACCTATCTGGAGCAAAGACAAACGACACTACATTCTTTTACAAATACAACGCTGGAATGTTAAGATAAATTGTTGTTCAGTTTTGTTAAGATGGTCCAATTCAACTTTTGACATTCTCAAAAACTAGCTGTTTAAAAGAAAAAGCAATAATGATAACTCTTAGAAAGATAGCTACATGCACTGAGTCGAACCAAAATAAAGTAATAAACCTTACATTTTAGGTATAGAAATAGATGATGACATAGAAGCTCTAAACGAGCAAGAAGAATATACTAAAATCAACAAAGTGGTGTTCTACGAGATACGGATTAAACTATAAAAATGGTAACACTATGAAGCTGGTAGAAGCCGCTGTTAAACTAATCACACCGGAATCTAACTCAGCAAAACTGATTTTCATTAAGGTCATAATCTAGTTCGTTTTGAAAATGGGAAACCCCGGCGTGTTGTCATGCTATGCATTTTAAGACACAGACGACCCATTATATAAAAATCATTAGGCAGCTAAAGTAGGGGTTATTTAAATCCAAGTGAATATATAACACTACAGAACCAATATGTCTTCAAATATTTTCGTTTTAAATGACACTGTAGAGTTAGTCTGGGGCAGAAGTTGAAAGATCGTTCACAACAACCAAGACGGCAGCGTACACAAAACTCTATACAAACAGTATGACGAGTGGCTAAAATAGAAAGCACGTGTACATCCATCTGTGCAACGAAATGTTCTTAATTATTGTATTTACATTAGTAATGCAAAATGTAAGTAGAAATGAAAACCAAAATTACACGATAGTGTACAAGAGATATCGACATCATGGGCGGTACATGGCTTGATTGTGTGAGAGCTCACGTATTTTGAGATGTAAAATACCATGAGCGTTGGTGTACATATGCATAGATCTATTTTAAGATAGAGACACAGATAAAGGATAAGATAAGAAAACAATAGTCATCGTCTTTTTTAAGAATCAGAGCAAGTAAATTGCTACTAAATTACTACTAGTTCATACACGTATATCTCAACGTTTTGACCTTTAAACAACTGCATTACATTGTGATGCAAAAAGGTAAAATATCATTGTTTGCACTTTACATTACGAATCAGTACTAATTGACTATCTCTTCCATTTGTAATTGTATTGTTGGTTTAAAGCATATGTATTTAGTTATTTATAAATACATTTAACCCAAAAAGAAATGTATACAATACTTATCTTGACTATATTTTAACTGAAGTTTATTGTTGTATTTGTATGCTAATGATTGCATGTATTTTTAGTGTTGTTTGTTTACATTTTACCTTATCGCTAATTTAATAGATTTTCGTGCTTCAACCCAGTAGAAATTACATTTTCAATAAATGTCAAAAGTATGTGAATAGGTATTCTTATACATGTGTCGGACATGATTCAATACTTTGCAATGTATCTATACAATGTATGAAAACTGTTATCTCTAGATGAAAGAGGCATGAATATAATTGTAAAAGATAAACTTTACTCAAATGGTCTGAAGAAAAGAAGCGTTTACTTCAAGAGACACACCTATGTGAGCTAACAAAAAACACATGACAAGTAGAATGGGGTGAATAACGTTTTTACAATACGGCAAAAAACAGTAAACGTTTGTATTTTTTAATTACAAATAAACACAATTTAATAATAGGCAATCTAAAAGAATTAATAACAAGTAAATTATGTTTGTAATCATAATTTAAAAATCACCTGAATTAATATATAGGGACCAAACAAAAATGAAACATGTTTGGTTTATAAACTTGAAAAAACATCATGTTAAAACAAAGGATTAAACGTATATAGTAGGAGGAGATTCTAAACAACAATTTCTCCAAACCTAGACAAAACTACCGGCAAAAAAATACAAACATAACAAAGCAGAAACAAAAGAATCTCCACACCCAATTTATGCAATGTAATCGATATATGGCGAACATTTTTCCCAGAACAAAAACTTTACATATGTAAATAAAATGGAAAATATGTTATATTTTGTGTTGACGACTTATGCATCTTTAAAATATATGTTAATCTCATTGATATAGCTAAAATAAAACTATGTTATAAGACGTACAATCTTTGGTTGAAAACATTATTAACAACACATACAGAAACAATAACCTGGTAGTTATAACTTGATAATTCCTACCTTTTCAATGACTTTATCATTATACAATTAAAAAATACATTGATTATAGAGTATAAAAACACAAGCTGTAACTCAACTACCTTTTAGGAGCAAATTAAAAAACTGTACTGATATTCAATATTAGTATAAACTATTTTACAATGCCTTAAAAACAAACCGGAAGAAAATAACAACATTTAAATAAAATAACAACATTTGAGAAAAAAATCAAAATGACAAAACAATACTACAATTAATAAATCGAAATTAAGTATAACAAACTATAGGAGATAACATAAGTTGCTTGTTAGTAGGGTTATATAAATTTATACATAGTAAGACACACAAAAAACAAATCTGAAAACACATAATACGAAAGTTTACGGATTCACTCATCTTCAAACACAGAACAATCTTTCAATGCTACCAAAACCAGTAAACATAGTTGAAGAACTTGATAATTTGGAACCTTTAAGTTTTTAAAATATTGATTATAAAATAGAGTTCACAATGTTATTTAATCTTTTTTTTTATTAAAACAAACCCCAATATTTCTTAATAACAAAACCAAGGTATGCCTACTTTTCTTTGTAGATTATAAAAAGGATTTGACGGTCTAGATAAAGACTTCATGTTTAAAAAAATCAAACTATGGTATTATGGAACTGAACGTATACTGTAGATTTAATTACTAACCACAAGAAAAGGTAATTATTAATTATGGCATTTATCTGAAACGTTTTCTGTGTAAAACAAGGCTGTCCTTTGTCAACTACACTTTGCATATTAAGTGTAGACTGTTTTTTATTGAAAACACTAATAAGGCAAAACTTGTAGAAGATAATGCTATCCATTTGACAGATAACACATATTTAACCCAACACTTAATGCACAAAATCCATCGACATGCGCTTTTGTTAACTGAACAGATACGCATTTAATGTGTAATTCAGAAGATGCATAACCACTTAATGTTTGCTTTAAAACATAAAACCAAACATCTCAATATGGACAAAATCTTAAACTTAACAGTACAAGCGCTTACAAACTTTTTAAAACAGTGGAAACACACAAAAATAACACCTCTCGGAAAAGTCACTATGGCTTAAACATTAGCATTACCAAAACGTATTTACACAATGCCATTACTCTCCACCCATAATCATAATAAAAACATATACAAATATTAATTCCCATTTTGTTTAATTGCAAACCTTAAAAGATAACAAGAAGAGTTTTTCTTTAAGCAATAAAACATGGAAGATTTGAACTCAATAATAGTACGTCCCAAAAATGATACGCATAATGAAATATTTAATTTAATAGGTAAGCTATTAGGTATATCTGACGATAACTTGCACAATCGTAAGGTAATTTGTGTACACAATGATAATGTATATATACTTAAAAGAAAAATGCAAATCGCGATCATTTGCATACGCTATAGAAAAAGTCTGGATTCTTATTCAGGAATTTGTTAAAGTCCTACATCTTAAAAATAACGTGTGAAATCGAATACCGAAAAACTACACATACGAAGACGAGAACATAAATTGCTGACTTATCTTTGCTTTTTATATGAATGCAAATGTTGTTTTTCGTATACTCCTCAGTCACATCGCAGCTGCATTATAAACATACATGTTTTTTATGTAACAAATTATTTATGTAAACAAAACAAATATGTTCAATTATATGTGCGATAAATAATGATTAGAGTAGTCTCATTATATTCAAAGGAAAATTGTATGTACACTAAGACAATTTACCTACAAAATCAAACAATTTGAACGCTGTTCGAACACGTATGTTGTTGTTGTTTTCAAAATATTAGACTAACATTATATTGCAATAATATATTTAAAATGTTTGACTGTAATCATTGTACATGTGTGGGTTATTAATATGCGAAAGGAAACTTACCCAATTCATGCATGTTGTTGTTGAAATAGACGTCGCAGCTCCTGGATACTTTCACTGTGATTGGCAATTGCTGAAGCCATTTTTGTTGCGAGTTGCTTTTCAAAGCTCGTGGTCGACGATTGCGTTTGTTGCAATCTGGAAAAACGAACAAACTACCTTACACGTATGGACCAACATGTTAAGTATTCTCAGTTATCACTTGGTAGGAATGTGAATATCTGTTATGCACACCGTTCTTATTGTACGTCTCTATCTAAAGGCCGAACTGTAGAAAGTTGGATATGAATGTTCATCAGATAGACATGTGCATCTTGTTTACATCGACAAACATTCATAGTTGCTGGGAACGGGCATGTTCTTATAACATCATGAGGTTTGTGAAAACATAATCCTGTCGTTAACCATTATTTTGTTTATTGAATACAAGCCTTACGCACATCCGATTGTTTTGATTCGATAACTCACATGGCGATTTCCATCTTTTTAACAATACCGACTTTTTCAGTGAACATATATGCAATGACCAAGTGTGTATTTACTTTAATTTCCCTCTTGAGTAACATACTTCAATCACATTGATTGAATAAGTGCGTAAACCAGGTTGAATTAAGGCCGTGTTTCTGATAACGCTGAATATATACTTAAACTTTTAAATTCATATTGTGAAAACACATTTGTTATGCATTATATTTCAACATGTGCTATTTTGGTTTTCTACTTATCGCTATGCCTTTCTGTTATACAAGATGTTTTCGTTTGAAAACGTCTTCGGCTTTTGAACTATATCCACAAAATAATTCATTGTTATATCATTACCAAAATGCTTTAGTTTGTGTTAAGATCTTAACATATAGTACTATCTTGGTCATGTCGTTGTTGTCATTGAATCACTTCTAACAAAGGCATTTTAAAGTTGTTCGTACGTGTTGTTTGCTCGCCCGGTTTCGTCAACAAATGTAACTGTTCGTGTTATATGCTGTTCTTGCGCTCCTGTGAATTCTGTAAAGAAGGAACCAACTCAAATTGAAAATAACAGTTATTATTGTTTAAAACACTTGATCATGCATATATTCATTTGGCACCATGAAAAACATTAAAAGTACCGCAATTTACGTTAAAAGCTTAAATGGTGCCACATTCAATTGTAATAGCATTTTGTGTGTTGTTGTAGTTTATTTACAGGTCTTTTCCGCGTCTTCGCGACTACATTAGGTATCGACCTGCCCCTGGGATGTTTCAGGGGAGACAATCTCCAGATAAATTCTTGTCTGGACGCAGCTCCGCCGAGGGAGTGCAGCAAGCAGCTCTGCCTTTATGGCCACTCTCGTCACCGGCCGTCGTCTTCAGCCCCGAGACGGTTTCACCAGTGCGTTGAGCGCACTGAGTACCACCGCTCCGGGTCCACTCTCTAGGGCCACACCCTCGATGTTTCTGATACCAACACCAGGTCCACCCCGTACGTCCTCCACACTGGTAAGCTCCCTGTCCCGCTCTCTCCAGTCCCTCTCTTGAAAAGTATAGTGTGAAAGCCACACTACCTACTTGACCCTTGCGTACAGAGTGGCTCGGGCCCCCGGTCTTCAAGATCCTGGAGACAGCGAACCCCCGTCGATTAACCAGTCCCTCTCTTGGAAAGTATAGTGTGAAAGCCACACTACCTCCTTAACCCTTGCATACAGAGTGGCTCGGGCCCCCGGTCTTCAAGGTCCTGTATCAGCGGTTGACGAGACCGCTGCATCTTCGGGGAGACAGCGAACATAGCAGTGTAGAAGACGTCCAGCTCGAGGGTGGCGGACTCAGCTGGATTAGCAGAGCAGCCCGCAGAAGTTCCCTCTATAAGGAAATATGTACAGGTGAGAAGATCTTCTGCGGATGACTCTCGCCTCGGTCGCGACGCGCACGCTCCAGCTGCTGACCGAGGTTATAGCATTTTAGCATCCGACACTGGTTTTTAGAGAAATTAAAACCCCGAGTGTTGGGCTAGAATTGTACTTGTGAATAGCAGATGGCGGTTGATTATACTAGACATCGGGTTATTTATTTACACAAACATGTGTACATGTTTCGGTACAATATGTTGTGATTAATTGTATAATATTTTGCATAATACGAATGCTTATAATATATATTTTGTACAAGGATTACCGTAATTTGACTAAAAAAATTGCTTTACCAACACCGCTATGTTTGAAAAGAATCATCAGATCGTGCACATCTTGAGCAAGTGCTGAGGCTAATATTGACGCAAGTTCGGTTGTAAAGTTTGTTTCACTTAACGTTGATTCCATCTCATCACTCGTATCAAGTGTTGACTTCGTTGTTCTTAATCTACAAAGTAATTGATTGAAATCAACTTTCTGAGAACTTTTGTGATAATTAAATGAAAACTATTACGTTAGATAAGCAACCATTAGTAAATACAAATTCACATGTAGTTAGTACAGTTGTGGTCGAACTAAAAATTAAATTAAATACTATTATAGCATGCATATCAAGCCCATTAGTTAACAGCACAGACGTGTGTTGTTACTTGATATCTCGCCCGATTGGATTGTGTGACAAATCGTCGATGTCTTCATTGTTTCCACTTGTCACTGGAAAGGCAAAACTATAAAACATAAGTGTATATTCCAGCCTGAAGTTTAAATAATTGCTATAGTTTGACTATCATCGGTTCTTTAACATAAATCGAGCGAATACTAATCGCGACACGACATGTTGATTTTATAGCGAATACACTTTTAAAAACAGATAAAAATATTATTTGTTAACCAAGATCTAATATTATGTAATGATAAAATATTACTTGTTTTATAAGATAACTATATTGAGAAGAAGATTCCAAACAAGGTAAAGCACGCGTTTGATATGTACATTTTAATGAAACGGATCATGTATGATACAAGTTGATATCAAGGCTTTTTCGGAAAATAAAAACTCCACAAACCTTTAAACAATGTATACTGTCAACTGAAATCATCAGCATACATGTGGATGTAAAGAAAGGTTTCAATGTAAGATGTTATCAATTTACATATCAAAGTTCTTACCTATCGTTTCGTTCGCTACATGTACACGCCTATATTTAATATTCGATTCGTAGGCCATTTCCTCTACTTGTTCATTGCCTCGTGGTCTGTATAAAAAATGTCATGCATAGCTGTTTCTTAAGAAAATCAATATTCTTCTCCGAAGCATGGTATAACAACAAAAGAAATGTATATATATTGATATTTATTTAAGTTCAGAAGAGCTGATGCTACTTTAGCAAGTATTAAATTTCTTTGCATGGACAATGACCTTATATAGGTGCCAATTTAGTGGCTTTGGGGGGAGGCTGATCATGAGAATCAGTATATATATATATATTTTTTATTATTTTTATTTTTTTTTTTATTCATTTATTTATTTATTTATTTATTTATTTTACATTTGCCTTATTAATTAAAACCACTATTGTGCAAATGATTAAGGCATAAGAGTACGTTTGGTTTACTCATCATCTATTAACATCACCTCGTTAATTTAAAAATTACAGCACGAATGACAATTTAACTAAATTTAACTTATCATTATAGTAATATATCTTCTTGTAAGGATTGTTTATCTCTTTAAGTGTCGATTAACTTTCGTATAATGCCTTTTATTACCGCTAATTAATAAAGTCAAAACTTGCCGAACTCGATAATGCAAAAATGCACGTTTAAAAAGTTATAATTACTATAATAACGAGCAAACACAAACAAAGTATTACGGAATTGGTGTAAATGTATTGTGCGACCGTATTGCGTTTTCGAAAGACCCGTATAACAGTCACAAATAAATTATAAAGTTGAAAATCATGTAGAGCCATAATATACCTAAATAAGTGTATTTCATATACGCACTTACAAAGATTATTAAGACCATATTTAATAACATTGTTGATGTGTCCTTTATGGTTAATCTATTTTGAACCATTTACGCTAATTTAATTTGATATCAATAATTATTGTAAAACGAATAAACGCAATAAAATATATCTTACGAGTTTTCATGCGTTGATGTTTCGTCTTTGGTTTTTTGAATAAACTTCCTTGTTTGTGTCGTTTCAAATGTTACGAGGTCATCAAGGTATTTTGTAGTAGCATCCAACTCTAAAATTTCAACTTAAAGAACTAAAAGTATACAAGAACTAACACACTGTAAGGCTATAACTGATTTCGGATGATACATATTCAACAACTCACACATTTTGATCAGTTATAATACTGAACGATATTTAACCTTAACTAGTTTTTCCCTCGATTTTGACGGAAATGTAGGTCATATATAATTGGTTATTCGCTAATTAAAAGATGAATAACATCAATGGCAATTACTTTAAATAACTGATGCGCTGAAACTACTTTTTCTTGAAATTGTCAATCCATACAGTGTCGTTTCAGTGCTAAAGCTATCTGAAAAAAATGTATTTTATACCAAAACTAACAATCATAATTCAGCAAAGTGAAATTTTAAGCAGCGGATTGCTTCATTATATAATCATTGCAGATTAGACTCACTGAATTCGTTTGGCTCCTCTTTCTTCCCATTCTCTCCTCCAAACACATAGCGAACCACACGGTAGATATGGATTAGAATAATGAATGGAGGGGCTACAACCGGTCGCTCAGAAAATTCCCGTATGATGTTGAAGAGGTAAAATTTCCATATCCTCTCAGATCTATCCTGAATCTCTTGGAAAGTATTGCTTCAAAGTACCCGGTACATTAATTATAATTATTATTATTGAAATAATACAATTTAAAACTAGTATAGTTCCAAAAATATAAACCAAAATTACAAAAAATATTCCAGTGTACTACATATACATTTCCTATTTGATTTATTGGGCTAGTTCGTTCTACACTAGGATAATTAAAATGATAAAATAAAATGACAGTTAAATATGCAAAAGACATAGACTCAATAAGAACACGTGAACAATTACTGCCAATAAATGGTTCATGAATAAATTAATAAATAAATGATTACATACACCAAACATACATTATTCATTTTGCGTACTTTAACATTTAAAGAAAATTAATAAAACTAGAAAAACGCACTTAGACATAGTATTCGTGAATGAATTGTTACAAGATGTTTGACCTAGGTAAATACATGAGTGCATAATCTTATAATAAAGGTTATATTAAAGCGAA
The DNA here is from genome assembly GCF_020536995.1 of Dreissena polymorpha. NCBI lineage: Eukaryota > Metazoa > Mollusca > Bivalvia > Myida > Dreissenidae > Dreissena > Dreissena polymorpha. The sequence continues at coordinate 86,310,695 of NC_068356.1, forward strand.
AATCCCTTGACTTATGCTGTACAATAGATATGTAAGTGGCAATTCATCACCCAGGTCTGAAATCTTGATTCAAAGAAATGGAAAAGTTCAGTATTGACACATAAAGACATTTATATGCATGACTTATTACAAGTAAATAAAAACATTTAGTAAATATGTTGGGCATGATGATCCGTTATATGACTATTCAGTTTCTTGTCAATTTCAATTTCTTATGTGATGTTATGGGTAACCAAAATGATTTCTGGTAACCTTATAATTGAAAAAATGACTATTATCACATGTGTATCAAATGTAAAATAAAAATCATACAACTGGTGCATGGAAAGTATATTTTATTTGCAATTGACTACCTGAACATTGCAATCAGCAGATTGACCAATAGTATGTTCGTCAAGAACATGTAAACGCCACCAAGAAAAGGAACAAATGGTTTATGTTCAGGGCATCGACCAACCCCACCAGCCGGACGCCATATGTTTTCATCACGTGTACAATTATCTATGTCATCCCCTGCATCATTTCAAAATGTTGTATTTTTTCAAATGAGGTGATGTCTTATAAAAGATATCATAGTCGTTTCTTCAGGATATATATTTAAGTATATATAAGGTAAACAACGTTGAATGCTTAGGCACTAACAACGGGCATCAAAATCCGTGCAACCACACTAATCATGTCATTTTATCTTCAACAATTATTTATTTAGAGGGTGTATTTTATACAAGCATTTTTGCATTGCAAAATATAGCAATGGAATGACAAACATATATATTTAACTGCACGTGCGTTGTACGGGATTTAATCAGACCTTTAAAAAAATTGCGAACATTCACTACAACTACCTTCTAAGTATCCCAGTGTTATTTCTCCAAACAGCTGCCAGTACGGTATGTAGATGATACTTTCTAACAATTTCGGTGTTGCAGGTGAGTTTGGGAACAAACTCGCCTGATAAATCACACCGATGCTAAACAGAAACACCGCCAAAATGCTCAGAAAGATAACTAGATCAATCACCTGAAAATATAATCAACGGTAAAATGATGTTTTCGTCAGAGACGTATACATCAACATCTTATAGTAATATAGCAAACTGTATTATATATGTATTATATTACCATTTTTCTGATCATAATGACCTTCGGACCAATATTTTTGTCCACAAGGAAATTCTGTAGAGAACGAAGGGAAAACATCGCCACCGTGAAACTGAAAAATACGGCTTCATGTATATGCTGTGTATTTATATGCATAACAATACGAGAGCTGTTGATAGGTTAAATATTTAAACAAATGTATATATCAACGTAATTTTATCCATTCACATATCCCAAGCACATTGCTCAAACCAGACAATGTCTTTTTTTTTCACCAATAAATAATGCATTCAATTGCCCCAAAATCAAATAGTAACTATAATATGTGTTATACACCTATTTTCATTGCATTAGATATGTAAATTAAAGTGTTCAGAGTGCGCAGAATGAAACATTTATGTTACGATTTGTCCATTTCAAAACACAACATTATCAAACGATTATAACGAGATAATGTTTCAATATATGTTGCCGGTCTGTATATTTAAAATTCAATTTAAACACAAACCTGTAAAAGTAACGAACTATGTCAAACTGTTTACCAGTCAGCATCATTCTCAGTATAATCGTGATTATGAACAGCGCGTAGTTAAATGCGTCGAACATGTTCCATTTAGATGCAAACCACTTCCGGGTGTTTGCCCATACGGTTTTTCTACCACTGTAGAGCATCTGTAATTAAAGTATGTATAAAGTGTATTTGTTATCGATTTTAATTGTAAAACTTTAATACATTTAAATTTCACACCGTATTACGCGTCACGTCGATGGCAGAATGTTCCGTCGATGACAGATAGCTTTACTCGACCGCGCACAACAGGTTGGTTACAAATTCGTTCAATATAATTATATAAAGCAAGTAAGGCCAACATCGTTGCTACGAACATATTGTCCATTGACTGAGGACGCAACCAGGTAATTTTGGACTCGTAGTTCAAGTTTTTAAAGAAATGTGAACGAGTTAAAAGTGACAGTTTCCGAAAAATCATGAAAAATGACTGATTTTTGTTGAAAATATCTCAAATTTGAAATAAATGACATGATTTCGTGTTATACACATACGCATTTATCTCTTAGGGATACGTAAGCCAAATATCCGCCCTTTGAGTTGTTTAATGAACATGTTACAGGCGTCCAAACTGACCCCGTCAAAAAAAAAATTGGTGCCGTAGTTGGCAGGTATGTATTTTAAATGATGCCGCTGATGGCAGAAACGCTGTAGAAAATGCTAACTTAGATGACAGATTGTCAAAATAACTATTTCGTTTATTTTTCTCTTCTTTTTGTACTTTTATACACAATTGAGAAGCGAAACTGTCCTTTGTAATATATTCTCAAGAAAAGAAGGTTATGTATGCTGTAGGTGTATGAATATTCTGTTCAATAAACTTGATTGTGATACCTATATAATATATATTACGAGGCTATAATATAATATAATGAGGGTGTTGTTTTTTTTAGAAAACCGTCACCATGAAGAGGTTCAGGTGTTATTACTTTGACTCTTGAGTTTGATGTCCACAAAGACACTGTACACCACCTCATAGAACACCACGAATCTTAACCATTAAGTACAGGGAGCTGGAACTGAATGAGAAAATGGGTCGTCACGGCTACAGTACAAAGGATTATGACCATATGTTAAAAGTATATGTGACCATACATCACAGTGGCATACACTGTATTTGATATTTATTATAATGATGCGGTATGAACTTTAAATGTTTCCTAGTGCCTTATTTATCATAACAAGTGTCTGTGTTGAATCATGATTTCGTGTATACGCAATTAATCCAAAATGGCCATGTTCGTCGACATAATAATGTTTACCTCTTTTAAGATTTTCAGAACAATCTTTATAAGATTTTTTGAGTTTTAAGAAATCTTTTGGTTTATTATCAAATGTTTAATTGTTTTTCATTGTTAATGTTCTTTTGAAGCTAGTCACACTGTTTTAAACTCCGACAAGTCATATTAGTATACCAGTAAGTCCTGTAGGTCCGTGCATTATAACCATTACAATTTTTAAGTGAAAACAAAACAAAACACATAATCTGATTTAAAATTTAATGATAGCAATTGTATTTCTAAGATGATAATTATCTAATATTGCTTTTATTGAACAAGTACGTTTAAAAATATAAATACAAGTCAAACGTATTTTGATGGAGATGGTAAGTCATCTAGAGGTTTTTTTTGTATGTTTTACTTGTAACTTATACGTATGATTATGTTATTTTTTGCATCGGGCGTTTCTTGTTAAGTCGTCTGGAAAGCCAGCGATAGAGGTAAAACTAAAAGTTTTGGACTCGAAAACACGCTGATAAAAATTAAAAAATTCTCAATTTATCTATATCGGTGGGTTTCCAGATGACTAAAGACGAGTCGCTCAATGCAACGTTTAGTAAAATAATTCGTTGAAGTAACAATTTAGATGTACAATCTAAACCTCTCGCACATTATACGTTTTCACATACATGCCATTCTAACACAAACAACGATGTCTCTAACAACATACACGTAATTTTGTATCTCAGAATTTTAAAGTCGTAGTATACGTTTTATAGGAAAAATGACGAACCCGATAGTGTATGATATGTAACAATAATGTTAAACTGTCCATATTCGACGTTTGTTTTGAGAATAATGTAACACAGTTGTAGCAGGGAGATTGCATATTTTATGTTTTTGTTTACATGTTTTTACTGTTACAGTTCTAAATAAAGTTTTATCAGATGAAGTGTGATGTGTTGTTGAATATCTTTAAGACCTTTGCGGATATGGGCTAAAATCATGGATTCATCGCATGCATGAAATTGTCTCACGCCCGTTTGTCCATGCGCAAGTTGATTTGGAGCCGATATCTGTCCTTTCTTTCGTTTCTGCTTCTTGCGATTTCTTTCTGTAGTGTCAAAGAAGTGGTCTCTGAAAATTTAAATAAGCTTTTCTATATAACAGGTATGGACAGTTACATGATAGCGATACATAGTTTATATTTTAATATCACTAAATATGATTCCAACTATCATTAAATATACATGTACTTATTCATTGTCATTGTTACATATCTTAGAACATATTAAGACGGAACATTCTGCCGGATAAATATCATAATCCTTTGTTCAATAGTCTTGACGACACGTTTTCTCATTCAGTTCCAGCTCCCTGTACTTAATGGTTAAAGATTCGTGGTGTTCTATGAGGTTGTGTACAGTGTCTTTGTGGACATCAAACTCAGAGTCACAGTAATAACACCTGAACCTCTTCATGGTGACGGTTTTCTACAGAAAAACACCCTCATTATATTATATTATAGCATCATTATACATTTTATATAGGTATCATAATCAATTTTATTGAACATAATATTCATACACTTACTGCAGACATAACCTTCTTTTCTTAAGAATATATTACAAAGGACAGTTTCGCTTCTCAATTGTGTATAAAAGTACAAAAAGAATAGAGAAATAAATAAAATAGTTATTTTGACAATCTGTCATCTACGTTAGCATTTTCTACAGCGTTTCTGCCATCAGCGGCATCATTTAAAATACATATCTGCAAACTACGGCACCAATATTTTTTCGACGGGGTCAGTTTGGACGCCTGTAACATGTTCATTAAACACCTCAAGGGGCGGATATTTGGCTTACGTATCCTTAAGGGATAAATGCGTACGTATATAACAAGAAATCAAGTCATTTATTTCAAACTTCAGATAGTTTGAACAAAAAGCAGTCATGTTCAATTATTTTTCGGAAACTGTCACTTTTAACTCGTTCACATTTCTTTAAAAACTTGAACTACGAGTCCAAAATTACCTGCTGGCGTCCTCAGTCAATAGACAATATGTTCGTAGCAACGATGTTGGCCTTACTTGCTTTATATAATTATATCGAACGAATTTGTAACCTACCTGTTTACGCGGTCGAGTAAAGCTATCTGTCATCGACGGAACATTCTGCCATCGACGTGACGCGTAATACGGTGTGAATTTTTAAACGAGTGATCAGATCAGAGACATCAATATGTTCACGACTGACGCATTCGCGAGTTGACCAATATATTTTATATAATCACGATTGGATGAAATATGATAATCTATCAAAAACAACAAATGATCATTTAGTGCTTTTCGTTAACCTTACAATATGGATAAATTGAAAACATCAATAGTACTTGCTTTTACAGACATTTTTGTATGTCCCTATACACCCCGGGAAAGCATAAATACAGACCATTTATAAAACGTACTGGGCGACTAATGAATTTCCATAATACATATTAGAATATAAATTTTTTTAACAGCAATAAGCCTCTATCAAAAGCAAGTGACAATTTACATATAAAATACAGGACAAAACATGCTGCCCTTAATAAAACATTAAAATGAAACCGATTTTAACCTCAAGTGTTTTGGATTGACCGCCCAAAGGTGAATCTTAAGATATATTATTATCAACATTCTCAAGTTTATATTCATATATGAAAACCAAATGTAAACCCTTGATGTGACATTAAAGGCACACGTGTCTATACCTGTCTGAACTCCTCGCAGAGCATTGTGAAACTCCAACCCCAGACGGCCCATTCTGTGATCGTCATATTTTCATTTAGGTCCACACACACGAAGTAGGCAAAGAGTCCCAAAAATACTACGTACGTCACCTGCGTGAGATTGTAACATTACTTCAAAATATTTAATGAGCCTTTTTAACATAACTGCCGATATGTTAATATTGTAAACTTGTTCACAAATAATGATTCAAACAATATGTGTTGAATGAAGAATCGTGTCATATAGGTTTTTGATAGCATGTCAATATCTTTACTAGTACAAAAACAACGCGTTTTAAACAAACGTTAAATAAACAAAGTGGCGTGCAAACGCCATACATAATTGCAAAAAGTAAGACTTACGCTATTAAGCACAAAAACTGAAATCGGCGCAGTGTACAAGTATTTCCACGCTTTTATTAGGCCAATAGCGCGCTTAGCCTCGTTATCGCATCCATGCACAGTGTAAGTGGTCTTGTTTGAATGCTCAGTTCTTACTTTGATCGTATTAGGATTGATGCCCTTTACGTGAACATGAAAAATATAAGATTGCACTCAACTATTCCATAGATTGTATGTATCATTCCTATCTACTTTTATACAACTGTAAAATATAAACAGAAACACCAACATTTTGATTTTTTATATTTGTAATTGTCAAATAATCATGCAATTATCAACTAAATTAGCAAATAAAAAAGAATAAGTCCATGTCTGAATTTCATAAGAATAAAAATATAAAGAGATTTAATTCTCACTTATCCAATGCTAATTTATGTCATTTTATCTCATCAAAATACTGCTAGTATAGAAACAAAGAAATATCTTAACGTTAATGAAAATGAAGCCAAATCTATAATCAGAAACACGTTATTAAGTTTGATAAAAGGGTATATAACACTCCCATCTAGTATCCATTGATTCTATAGCGATATGTTTTCATTATTATTAGTAGTAGTAGTATTAGTATTATTATTATTATTATTATTATTATTATTATTATTATTATTATTATAATTTTTATTTTAAGCTGTGTCGATATATTAATTTGTATATATAAACAAAATTGTTTTAATTTTGAAAAATGAAGATATGTCTGTAAGGTTTCTACGGAAAACCATTCAGATTTCCTCGGCAAGCATCCGAATAATGTTGTTTTCTGTTTTATTGATATGTGTTTAAAAAGTTTAAAATAAATTGTGAGAGTGTTTTATATTTGACACTTAAATTGTCAGAATTTAAGATAGTCCATAGAAAGCATGACATAAGAACAAACGAAATGACCATTGTAAAAAAGATGAACATTCGGCATAACTGACAATCCTGAATCATTTTACTAATTACAATTACCTTATTACTATTTGTTCAATCAACCATGTGCTTAGCATTCCTTTTACCGGAAATACATTATGTCGAAAAATTGAAACAGCAGAGATAAATTAGTCCGACAATAGCAACAATTATAATACAAATACCACGTAATGCATGCTATGATAAAATGTAAAAAATCTATGTATGTGGCATACACTATCGATTTCACGAAAATTACTTGAAAAACTGTAAAAACAATTATGGTGAAGATAGTGTTGGTTTTTACAACCATTACCATAACACGCGGATAAACAACTAAATTAATAGTTAGTCTGTGTATTACCTCTGGGGCATCACTCATTTTTTTATTTTCCGTCCCTCTAAACTTGATACAAAAAACCACCAACGGCACGAAAATTGCCAGAAAAATCTGAAACAAAAACAAACATACGTCGCGCACATTTAAGGATTACTTACGCAGCAGTACACAATTTTAAATAATCGTAAATTGTGTTAAGAGGGTATATCAACGATACAGTTTTTTGAGAGATGTGCATTGACATTGTTGCGGTTAAAGAATTGAATGACAATTTATAAGTATTCAACGTTTCCTGTGTTGACTCGACTTGTTTTTAATCTGACATGAATAGAAACGAAAACGATACAAAGACCTTCATAACGACATTACCGGTAAAACGGAGTACTAACTTCCAAACTTTAATGAACATATTTTAGGTTGTATGAAATGCACGAAAAATAACTGACCTTCCAACTCTGTGTAAAGATCGCAATTTTTCCCCTCCAAATGAGGTTCAGTTTAGTTTGACAGCATGTATGACTCATAAAATTCCACATATTGTTTGCATAAGCGATATCCAAAAGTGTTGTTGATTCGAACGGTTTATCCAGTTTTCGAATCAGCAAATCATGCGCCTTTCCGTGATTGCTTTTGTAGCATAATGTTAACACCTCATATGCTTTATGCTCATATTTCCTGCAAACATAGCTCCGTGAAAATGTGTATCAAAATACGTTTAAACCAACAATGCACACTTTAAATATTTCAAAATTCGCAGCAAAAATGTTTAAATTCAAATGGATATATCATGTGGGCATGTAAAAAGAACGAGTATGGCTTGTAAATAAATGCATCAATAATATTGAACTTACTCGGAAACTTTTGAAATCTCCTCTGCAATGTCGAACTCAGCCGCCATCTTTGCTATCTTTGATAATTCTTTAAGAAGAGAACTGGCGATCAGGGCAGCGCCTTTAAACAATAAGCTATGATTATTGCTGTTCTGATATACACCAATATTTTCTCAGGAAAAGCGTGCATTTATTTGCACTTATCACTTCAAAAGCAGTATAAGATTATTTTTTAATTACAACCAACGTTTTATAACAAAAAACATAACGTTGACAAATGCAATTACAGATTGGGAAGTGTTAATAAATGGTCACCAAACTACCAACCAATGTGATCTTTGCAACGAGCCCACGCTATTTCGGCAAGTTCTTTGCGGTTGAACAAAATCGCGAATAAAAATAAATGCAATATGTCTTCATTGTTTTCATCTTCGCTGCGTGGCGTGTTATGATTAATTTCTCCTGAAACTAGTGAAAGCAGAATAAACCCTGATGAGTTTTGTCAGGAAACATTAATAATAATGATTTTGATGTAATTTAAACATGATGCATTGCAATGAACTTTGCAATATATATAACAGATTCAATGTTTAGTATATTTACGTGTGCAAGTACTAGTGTTCGTTAAACTAAAATCCTAAATATATATGGGCCCATCGATTTACCTTCACAAGAATTATTCGTTGTTTTATTATCAAACTTACAAAATACGTAATGTCAATCTTACAGTAACCTGAAAAATTGTAGAAAATAAGGAAGAAAAACATTGCAATTTGTATCTTAGGGCATATCATCAGATAACTAGCTACCACGTTTGTGAAGTTTGTGAGTTTTGAATGGGTTCAGTTTGTCATCATTGAGAGTGTCGGCTATAAAAGCTCCAACTTCGCTCAGCTCACATAATGGATCAGCTCCATTACAATCTGCTACAACTTTAGGATCGTTTTTTTCCTGAAATGAACAACAAATACACAAGCTGGAAATATATACTTTAATGTCAATGCTTTTTATATCATTTGATATCTGATTAAGATGAGTATAAAAGCCGTTGGATTTGTCAAGGCTAACCGATGGGTTCGAAAGTGTGAACTGCAAAGAGTCCAAAAAAAAACACAAATATGCAATCATACAGATTCTAAAGTATCGCTACCAGCGGAAAACGTTAACAAGTGAGTCTTTGATCGATTGTTTTACGCCATGAAATGATACATGTACTATTAAAATACTGATGGTAACTCTTGAATAAATTGGGATGATAAAATTGGTTGGTAAATAAGTTGCATTTTTTATTGTGTCGCTTACTTTGGGTTTGAATTGAATAAAAGGGATAAAAACTACATAGAAGTAAAATAAATTACCTTTTATAAAAGAAGTATCGCCTTGTGTAGCAATTACAAACACGATTAGTTGCATGACGTATACGCAAGCTATGACATAGTGTTTATCGAAAGTTGTTGGAAACTCAGTTATGTAGTGCGATAACATATGAAAAAGCAAGCTCAACAATATTTGATACCTTAATTATTTCAGAGGATTTTATCGACTTGTTTATTTTTGGGAAGACTTTATTATTATTAATGTTAACATGCACGATATTTTTGATAATCAAATATTGGTATGGCAATTGTTAAAGAAAAAATATTAACGTGATTTTGTGAACAATGACATTTCCTAAATATTTAGGTATTATTTCATGTAGATTAATAATTTGAACTAATGACTCTATTCCTCGTAACAACTGCTAAGATCATCCCTCATGCATCAATAGATTGTTTTCACTTTAAACATTCCTAAAAAGTATGTTATCTGTCAGGGACATGATAATTTTGGAGCTGGGCAGACTGGAAAAATCAGCTGCAAAAGAATTCATGTAAAACCTGATATATTGCATTGCCCTTTTAATTGGCGGTCCAAAAACGTACATTGATAGTTAAATACATCAAACCTTTGTGATGCTATATTCTCTATAATAAAGTAAAAAGTAAATGAGCAAAAAAAAGACATAACATATTTAATCTATAATTAATACTTCATAAAAAAAACAATAATTGATATCATATATTTTGCTTTTTAGTTCAGAATCACAGAATCACCTTGTTATCCTTGTTAAAAAATATTCGACTGCTTACGAACTCTTCAATTTCGGTTCCTCCTTTGTTCTGATCCTATGAAAAAAGATGTAACGTATTCATTAAAAGTTTAATAAACGAAGCGACAAAAGAATAAGCAACAAATTGGACGTTCTCGCCCTGAACCATGTCAGAATCATGTATTAAATTAATTCATGTACTAAAAACAACTCATATATTTATTGCTACAACAATTAAAGAGAGATTGAGTGTGGAATCAAGTATGAAATAAGCGAAGTGAACTTTTTACTATATGTATGATGGTGTTAACAGAGATGTTTGTTTCCAGTTATTTCTACAAACCTAATTTTATCGCCGATCTTTTAACTTGTTTTTGGTATTCCATGAGTTTATATTATTTACAAAATAGCTTTAAACAACGAGGGTATTGTAGCTACATTCCTTGATCACATTCACACATAAAACTTTAATTTACATAACTTTGCGTACGATGAATGTGTACAATGATTTAAACGATGTTTGCAGCATGTCTAAGTGTTCCGACGCATGCAATAATGAAAAGCTCGGCAAGTTCCACTGTATATATATTTCATCAACTTAAAGTAATGCCTAAATATCAATACTTTGTTTATAGTTTCATACTAGATCGTAATGAATTTGTAGAGAAAAGTTTCTATCCTGCTCCTGCATGTATCGCTCTTTTTTTACTTTTCTTTTGACTTGACAGGTCCTTTTCAGTAATGACTTGAAGGCCCATTAACTCGCAAACAGGTTTCAACATCCTCATTTACTTGTTCGTACATTTTAATATATATATATATGCAATGTGTACATTTCAAATGTATGTACCGTATAAGAATACTAGCCGAAAGTTATCAATCGAATACAGCGTTTTTTGTATTTGGTTACTAAATGCAAAACAAATCGCCACATGGCACGCGCTTACATACTGTTGTAATCAATTGATTGCATCATGGAATTCAATGTAGCGAGTGAAGCTAGTGTTTGGACATTTTGAAACGGAGTCACATTAAATTTAAACGTTTGGCTCAAATGACAACGAATGAGACTAAATTTGAAAACTTTGAGTGTACTCGAATGAGGTTATGTTTTAAGTTAAGTGTTTTGTTGAACAATTGACGGATTAAGAATATTTTAAAAGAACATTGATTTTACTATTCAAAGAAATAGACGTGGAATTTGAAGGGTTATTTATGTGATAAATTAGTCTTTCCTTCGTTAGTTGATAAAACATATCAACAAAGAATATCCTTCTCACACCAACTGTTTCAAAATGGAAAAGGCGGATTGGCATGTGTAGATTTTCAACAAAACATGAAGGCAAACAAAACCGGCCATAAATACATATGCATATTTTAATCGATCCAAACACTTATGTGAGAAGAGCAAGAGCCAGTGAGATGTTTATAGACTTACATTAACATTATCGGTGCAGATACATATTCTACATTGCGATTGACGAGGGTGTACACAAATTCAGCTTAATGTTTAAAACGGCATCCATTTTCATTTTGGGTTCTTTTATTAAGTGTAGCAAGAATTTAAGTTCTAAAAACCGTGTGTGTTCTACTTGTGTGAGTAACATATGGAATACTGATTTAATTTGAAACGACACATAGAGCGCTGGATGTCTCTCTACTCTGCGTTTGCATGTAATTCTTCAGGATTATTTCAAGAAGCATAAATCAGACATATTAGACACAATATTGATATTATCACTAAGCAATAGTTACTGTCATCTGTTTTAGCTATTGTTTTCACAATTAAGGACTTCTATTTTGATTGTTTAAGCTTTTTTTGCTTGAATTGTTCAGACTTTCCGAAAAGCTTACACGACTCGGCAAGCCTCGCCGTGTATTCTTTCTACAACTCGTTGGACAAATTCAAAGACGAAAAGACACTTATTTTAAATTATATATATATATATATATATATATATATATTGATTTTAACAAAAGTCAGAGAGTTATTGATGTTCACTATTCAACAAGAAATATCGGGCTTGTGTACATGTGCAGTAAAAACATAACAGCACCGTGTTCTTACAGTGTGATACAATATCCACAGTGTGCCTTGATTCAAGATTGTCGAATCTGTTTTGTTAGCCCTCAACATAGCTAATAGTTTTACCTGAAATTAGATAAACACGATGGAACGTTATAATGTAAATATATAATGAAGATGTTGGTAAACAATGTATGACCTCGACTGCCGTCTTAGTGGTCGATATGTGGTGTTGTAAATAAGTCTACCTCAACATCAATGGAGTACGCCTTGTTCCGAGTAACCAGTTATTGCAATTAAAGTCTTCCTATAGATATTGTGCAGGAAACTAGTACACTTAAAACTGTGAACTTGAAGCTGGACATTTTGATCTCAAAACAAACAACTGTCATTGTTTCGCATTCTAAAAACGACAGCAGTTTGGAAAATCATAGCTATATGGCGTCCTTATCTCCTAAGTGATTGGCAAAACGTGTTAATTTAATTTATTGCGGAAAATATAGTCAATGTTTCTTCTGACCAAGGATTTGACCGACCAACGCGCAGGGACAAGGCAATATAGACAACATCTTCAAATGGGACCTACGTAATATGATCATCATTTTATAAGGCAATTATAACAATTATATAACATGGACGCCCCGATCGTTTATATGACGTACCATCGTTAATTGGACCTTTGCATATTCATTCTTGCAAAATTAACAATACGTATTATTTCCTTAACACATGTACACGTTCTTTTAAACTAAAATGTAGATATAGGTGACCATTTTACCGCCAAGCTGTCATTCGAATTCGGTCATATTGTCCCATACCGTTTATTACAAACGAGCACGCACTGGGGTATGTCCCTTTTCCCTGCCCCTACGCTAGCATAGAACACCCATATTAACACTAACGCGTATGATCAAGCAGTTTTACTCATATACCCGGTATTGCTTCTGATGGATGGATATCAATAGCTTAAAGGTAATAGGTGTTTTAGTTGCTACATCGATTAATAAACAATTAAAGTATTAACCATGTATATTAAAAACAAATATAGATTGTTAATCACTTTCTAATTGTTTACTATTCATTTGACCAACACAATATTGATTGAAAGTAATTTTACCTCTAAATCTTGGCTGGTTTTAGGACGTTTGAGATCCGAAGCGTCTCTCGGAGTACTCGATGTAGCATTGTCGAATTTGCCCAATTTAGTAGGACTTGAAATTAATGAATTAATACAATAGATTGAATTAAAGATAAAAATTTTCAATACAACACACGCACACGCACACAAACAAAGGATACATTAACTAACGCTGGATAGCACATGGTCAATTATACAGATTTTGACCCGCATATAATTTTTTAGGACTATATTGTTATTCCATAACCTAAATCACTGTACCGTGTCAAACTAGGCCTCTCATGTGCGGCTTCGTGTCGACAACATATAGATTTCTAGTTTATAATAAATTAAACTGTATGGTTGAAATGTGTATTAATTAAATCAAAAACACAAATCAGTACGATACATGATAAAATTAATGTATTAACAAGTTGGCCGCAGTAAGACCACAAGCAGGTATCGAACGCAAGGTATAAGAATCAAACAAAGAAATGAACGCAGAAAATGATTGATACAATTGAGCCAGCATGCATGTTTAGCCTAAGTGTAACGTTACTTCGTGTTATCCTAAACAAGACCTATTACCTAATTTGTATAGCAACATTCATTCTTTTTCATTAAGTATACCATTTTATAAATATTTGTGCACTGAGTGTTCGCACTTGCGGCATTCCACCTGTCTGACATAGGCTACGATTTCGATGAAACTTGCTATGCGGTGACCCATGTCAAGTTCTGTTCCTTCTTAAAAAAAAGCCGCGGATGGCCATTATAAAATTTCGACATGGACATTTCACAAATCTAATACGGCCGCAATACTTTACAAAAATGCAATTTTTAACTGTGAAAATCGGACTTTTTTGCTCAAAACTGTCTAAATCTGTCATTTTGCAATTCAAAATTACAATTCATTTTAGTGTCTTAGCTTTCATTAGTGTACGAACGGATTTAATTTAGGCCCAAATATTGTTGCTGAACGCCCAAAACACAAACAATAACTTTCAAACGTTTTTGTACATATTTTCGCAAGAAAATCGCTTTAAGCATCTTTTTTGTGAGAAACGACATGCCTAAAACACAATTGTTTACCTGTTTGCAATACAAATGTAAAATCCTTTACATAACCAACAGTAATAGTTCACCAAACAAAATATGCACATGATTATAAGTGTGTTTTAAAACTACATAATCGCTAACTTTCGTCAGTTTTTAGTTTGAATTGATATCTAAAGTCACTCATATTTCAAAAGGAGGCTCAACTTGGGTACGAAACTTGTTGTACGAATTAGAATAGTTCTGTATGTGGATTATTCTATACATGAGCATACGCACTCTGTGTGAGCTCAATCATGATGACATAAAGTTTTGTTTACCAATATATACAGGTTATGATTACAAGCTAAGAGCTACATTGATAATATAATATAGTTTAGCGACTCTAAAAAAACTGTCAACGATGTTGCAGCATTAATAATGACTTTTAAATTAACTATTTCAAATTGTATATTTCCAACAATTAACAATAACAAGCTTAGTTTAAATAACGAAAATGCAAATAATGCGAAATTATTGTTACACATGTGTTTAATTACACAGTTAATGTTGTCAAAATAATAGACAAAAAAGCCTCTTAAGTCCAGTCCAGTAATTTTAAAGTAGAAAAATATAGCGTTGACAACATTAATTCAGCAAGCAAAGCTCCTGAAGGAGCTTAGAATTTTGTTTAACTAATAGACTTGATCCGTAACTAATAACTTAATTATTGCGTTCATTAGTGTTGAACAATGCCAACAACTCCGCAGGGGCGAATTTCTGTAAAGTTTGAGGTCCAGAAAATGACATTATTTGTATTCTTTACATAAAAAATATTTCACATAAGCCAGACAAGATAATGACAGAGGCTAGGCATCCCTATGATTTGAGATTGAGTTTACCCGTCTGAATATTTTTAATCAGATGTTTTGATTGTAAGTGGTTATTTGTTGTAAGAAACAGTGCCAAGACACTGGAAATTATTTTAATGCATTATTTAAAGAAATTAAAATATAATGCAAATACAAAACATGCTTTTACTATACAAATGCATAACAAACTCAATTTCACAATTTTTACAAGTTCGCGACTTGCTTTTCCACAATTCTCTGAAGTTCGCGACTAATTTTGTTTTACAATTTTACAAAGTGTTGTACGCATTTTTTCACAAAGTGAGGAGGTCAGGGCCGCTCTACAAAATCAGGAAAACAAGCCCTGCATGCACATACTTGTGAGTCCTATGATTGGTTTAGGATTTATTGCCGTGTGATTGCAGTAAAGTCTGATTTTAGTATAAACACGGGGGGGGGGGGTGCTTAAATGTACTTTAATATGTAAAGCAGTTTGTTAGTTATTGTATATATGTATTGGTTGCGATTAGAACAAGGGGTTATATAATTATGTACATAATTTGTTATTGTTACTAGAGTCGTCTCGACGACACGAAAACCAACCGACCGAATAATTGACAAAGCGGCAGACGAACAAACGGCTCTTACATGTGATTTTAACTGTGAGCCTTTAGCCATATAACCAAGGGTTTATACACTAAAACATGCGTGTACATGCCTTTTATTCCTAAACGATGGGGAAAAGTTAAAGCATTTTCATATGACAAAAGAATAAAAATCATCAAAAAGCAACAGAAATGCAAATATTACTTATAATGATTCTTAAAATTACTAACGCAATACTCGTTAATCGTATGTCATAATTCATGTTATTGGATGCTTATGAAGCAAACGCGATTTATTATGTTTGCAGCTATTGTAACACACTAATAACTCTAAGAAATTATTCAGAAATCAAACACAACGCATGATACAGATTCATATGAGTGATGTGAATGAATTCTGTAGAAAAAATATTGGCAATTATTGTACTTTGCAGGTATGCTATTTGCATATTTAATTTATCGTACAAATGATTTAACAATATTTTGCAGGATCTTAAATTTAGTTGTTAAAGTGCTGCAAGTAAGTTGCTAAGTGAGTAAGTGAAAACGCAAGTAAAACCAATATGAGCGTACGCAGGTCCGGATGTGACATTTATATCTGAACGTGTGCAGATGCAGTTCTCAATTTCGCGCGTGTAATTCCTTATATGCGCACTTGCGACTCTTAACGTCCTTATATGTACCTTTCAAGTACGCATGTGCAGTTTTTCAGGCGCCGACGCGAAGGCTGTCAACAGCAAAGCACTTAATTGCAGACTTATACATGTGTCGCTGTATTGCGCCTTGGTCAGATTGATTGAAATGAATAATAAGTATTTTGTGTGACAATAAACGTGTACAGACTAATTACATGTGTAGTGTTGCATATAAACATACATTAATTATGGAAATAATATGTCAATAGCATCATTAAAATAATAAACATGCTTCATTTGAACACTGTATACACCTACAGAAACAAATAGCCTGTTTAGATTGTCATTAACCTGCAATAAAGTATCCCTGAAGCCGTGTTTGTTTTAAGTCTGATCCTGCACGAACGCAGAAATGTACTTGCACACTAACGAGTTGCACGTGCTGAACAGAAAGACTTTAACGTGTTAACATGAACAATGGCACGTGCATACGTGAAGACTTGGTCGTAATGCCGTGCGGCATTTTTTTCGGATTTAACATGCTGCCCTGGAGAAGACATGGCGGGTCACGCGGAATAAAAAAAAATGCACGTTGTTAAATTAATGCATTATGCTATGATATTTACCTTTTTCCGTCATAAGCTCCCCTAGCTGGTTCAATACGTCTTGGTGGCCAACAGCAGCTCTTTTTTATGGTTGTCATTTTTAGTCCTGCAATCGCTTAAAATTGCGAACTATTGTATAAAACTTTTGTAAAGCATGTGTAGGTCTAACTAAAATAATACAAGTATCTTATGCTCCGTCGAGAGTGTCGATAGCACAAGACTCAGTAGAATAAAATAAACACACGACAATGTAACAAGTGGAATAGCCGCGCTTATAATGTTTTAGACTTGTATCTAAAGGATTAAATCGTAACTTCAGCATACTCATTTATTTTTTTTCGTGGTTTCATCTTACAAATTTGCCAAATCTTGAGTTCCGATGTTTACATCTATCAGCGTAATGCATTATAGGGGCATACATGAAACAAATGCAAACCTGTACGGAAAAGTCCATTTAAAGAAGTATTAACTCATTAAGTTTTATCAAGATAAGAACATAACAATGAATGAACACGCGATGAATGCACTCACAATGTCTTTTGAAAAAAAAACACTGACGGATCTATTGTTTGCAAGCTACAACTTACCGGGTTTTGCCAAGATCGGATGATATTAAGCATACACCGACATTCCATTCAATCCACGTTGATCTGAACGCAAATAACGGAATTGAAATTAGCAAATGTTAATATATAATAGTGTTAAAGAATCGTGTATAGTTTATGAAATAAGAAAACATACTTGATTAATGTAGACATAAACAAAACTAAATATTGCTATTGTGCATTAGGTTTTCCTCAACAGAACAGATGTTCCTCGTCAGATATACTTTTTTTAAATGCAGAGATAGTGTTGACAAATTTGTGTCATAATATTACAACAAAAGGATGAATGGCCAGAGTAAAATGTACGATAACAATTAACTCACGTGTTCCTCGGGGTAAAATAAATCTAGGTCAAGAATTTACATTTTTAATTCCAAAATAAATTACACGCATTTTCAGCTCCAGTACAATGCACCGCCGTTGTTGCAAAATTATTCAATTAAATTTAACTTATAATTAAATAAATTATATAATTTAGATCAAACACGCATGCTTAACATACCACGAGTAGAATAAGGAACAAATGGAATCTAAAACGAACTTGCAAAGCCTTTATATCATTTTGTAATTTGAGCATGACGGTTTATATTGATTTGCAAGTTTGCATTATGATTAAAGATTAATTGATTACTGCTGTTAAATAAAAATAACAGATTGTAGTATGCTTAAATGAGCGCACATTTTAAGACATATTAAATCACAACCGTATTCAAACGCACCATATATTCTTTTGTACGTTTGTTGAAAGTTTATCACGGAGAATCTATCCTTGATATGTTTTAAATGCGGACCGTAACTTGGATGACAAGCACATTTGTTGAATTGATATCCCCCGCCAAATAAATTGTGTTTATGGATGGTTGTAGAACTAAAAGAAAAGGTATAAATGAAAGGTTGTGCCTTTTGTCAATTGTTTTTTAACTCATTTGTACCTGTGATGGGTTTGCAGAAAATAATATGCAGACTCGCTTTATGCATAGTAAAGGAATGACTAAATAATTAATAATTCATCAAAATAATTACCTTTGACCTCATTGTGTGACATTGACCTTAGCCCCTAGGATTATGGGTGTTGAATGTTACGCACCACCAGATGATTGAGAACAACTATGGCAAGTTTCATGGCTCTGGCTCATTTGTTAATGGAGATAAACCTCTAAGCTTATATTAAAAAGCATTTTTTTAATATACAAAGGGCCATAACTCCGTTATTAACAGATAGTGTACAATGCTATTTAAATATATATATACTCAAAGCAAGTTTCAATAAAATCCGCCAAAGCACTTCCAAGATATGGCTCCAAACACAAAAGTGCCGCTTTTTTCAAGATACAAAGGGCCATAACTCCGTTATTAACAGATGGTGTACAATGCCTTTTGGCGTGCATCATCCTCTTATCCAGATATGCACTCGTACTAAGTTTCAATGAAATCCGCAAAAGCCCTGCCGAGATATTGCATCGGACACAAAAGTTCCGGACGGACGTACGGACGGACAACGCCAAAACAATTTCCCGCTTCCTATGGAGGGGGACAATAAAACAAGTTTTCACTGAGCTTTTGAAGGGTTTCTTAAAGCGACTTTGGCAAAAATCTTGAATGATTCGGTGTCTTTTTGCGACGATGTTGGACAATATGAAATTCTTATTTGAACGCTTTTTGGAACTTCGTTTTTAGACGCGAATTAAAATAGCTTTGACATCCGTATTTTTAAAGTATAACTATTTTGAAACCGAATATTTAATCTATGATCCAGGTTTCAGGATATTCAACGAACCATGGACAACCATTCAAAAACTTTATAACCACGTCGCTTTTTATTCGGCATCGTAAGGAAGAGATGGTATTGCATGGTGCGGAAAGACAGCGAACAGAGTCCAGGAATATTACGTGACGAAAATGTCTATCTTAGGTACACACTACAAAGTAATGTAAAATTTAACCCATTTATGCCTAGTGGACTCTCCCATCCTTCTAAATTGGATCAATTTATTTCCAAAGTTAGGGATGTCTAGTATATTTATTTCTATATTTAGAATATTTCTTACAGAAATTCCTTTAAGCAAACAGTGTAGACCCAGATGAGACGCCGCATCATGCGGCGTCTCATCTGGGACTACGCTGTTTGCCAAGGCCTTTTTTCTAGACGCTAGGCATAAATGGGTTAAAATGTTGCGTCAGAATATCACGATTAGCATGACGATTAAAGACATGGCAGCAATATCGAAACAAACATATTGCTCCAATCAGGTCTTATAAACTACTAATGTGAATCGTGGTATTTGTGTTAATCGCCTTTTTTCAAACAGTTCTTTTATTTGATTAAACGATCAATTTTCAATCGAGATTATCGTATCACATTGTTTTGAATCGTCACAGAGCGAAACAAATCGTATTATACTAAACTGAAGGGTTCAAGAGGCAAGAAGAGAAAGGACACATTCAACAAATCACTTATGCCTGAACCGGTCTGAGCGGAGCCTTAAGAGACGGAAGAAGAACGTTTTCCTTGATGAAAAGGGAAACACAACACATTCCACAGATTTACTCAATGGGTTGTCGCAATCGTTACTAAAATCAGCGAATGCATAATATACGTTTTTCTTTTGTCAATAATATGTTATAAGCCGAAGAATAAAATATATAGACAAAGCTCAAATTTGTCCGAAAACCACGTGATATGATATGTAAGTTAATTAATGTAGTGTATCGTTACACTAGATGACGAACTTATTCAAATGCATCAGTGCCTACCCTTAAATAGTTACATCATGTATTAAGTTTCGTATGAAAAAGGGGGAGACTTATAATCAAGTTTTATTTTACAAGCGTCAATTAAAATGTTGGCAGCATTATATGACCCCATATAACAACGTTCCGCTACATCACTAGATCGTAAAATGTTCTGAAAAGATTGTGAAATACTACACAAGTTAGTACAGATTAGTCATTTTAAATGAACCGACTATAAAATTTTGCACTGAAACTAATTGACAGTAACCTTATTAAAGCTGGAGTTGCGTTTCCGTGACATTACATTCATAATTACTGTGTTAGTGAAAAACAGAACTAAACGAGAGCGCCGATGGCGTTGAAAGACAAGATAGAGGGAAATAGTTCCTTCTGAGAATGTTTCTAAACCCTTGTAAGTGAAATTGTTTAAGATCATTTTTAGAAAAGAAAATATATTGCGTTTGTAAACAATTATATTTCTTCTTTTGACAATTAGCTAAAATTGATAAGTGGGCGAAGTCACGTGAGTAGCGGAATTCAAGAACGAGGCTGAACGTGTATCCATTTCTAATAGTTCCACGCAACGCCGCATCTGATTTCAACCATTCACTCTTTTGAACATTCTGCGACGTAATGGTATTGCCAACAAAAGATGTGATTGTCAGAATTAGCAGTAATATATACTCCCAATTTTAATTGCTATTTTATTAAATAAATGTTCTTGATTGAAGTACTTGTTTCATTCAATTGTTTACACACATTTTACATTCTTCGTTTGAGCCTTTTTTTATCGCGTTGTTTTATCAAAGATCAATAAATAATCTTGTTTATTGATAGATCTGATTTTTTATTGCGCCTGTTTTCAACACAAACCTAATATCCTGTTGTAATACCGTGCCAACAAATATTAAATAACAACAAGTTTTCATAAGCCACGGGCAGCAGATGTCTGGTCATAAAACATAATTTATGAAAACTACATGCAGACATGTCTTCTTCTGGTACTCATTTCTAGGACTAATTTAGCGCCAGATATTCAAATTGAAAGTAAGTTTTCAGAAACTAAATATTTTATAATATAAGCCAGTTTAATCATAAGTATAAAGTGAATGACGGACATAAAGTTTGAAACAGGTGGATAACGTATTCCTACGTTATTTTGACGATCCGGTTATTGGTTCTTACATTATTGTATCGTGGTTATTATTATCATCATATTTTTTTTCATAACATTTTATTTCTGGAAACATACATTTTACAGTCATACAAACTACCATAGAGGTTTGACAATTTAAGCTCTTACACATGTAACTGAAAGAAATATAGTTTCAGAGTATTATGTATTATGAGTATTATGTGGTGGAGAGAAGAAAGAGAAGGAGGTAGGCGGTCTAGATTCTATCTAGGAGTCTATTAAGAGTATTAAGAATATTGTACTAAGATAAGATTGGCGTGTTCATACGTCTGTATTATATAAGAATGTGCTCCATTGTTGACTAAACAATTTATGTGTGTGTTTTATGTGTGCTATTGTTTCCTCTATTTTTAGCCTATGGGTTAAGTAGCTCATATATTGTGGGAAAAAAGGGGCGATGTTTTCGCATTTACATTTTAAGATAAAGTATTTGGCTAAAAGAATGATGAAATTAATTGCATTGTACTTGTGTGAACTTAAGATTACAAAGAGAAATTATTTCAAAGGTAAGGTGAGTGTTATGTTCCAAAGGAAATTTGTTTTGTATCATGAGTGTTACTTTTGACCAGAAATGTTGAACTTTATTGCATTCCCAAAACATGTGTTTTGTAGAATCGGTATTTGCCGAACAGAAATCGCACATGCTCGTCTCTAAGAGTTTACACTTAAACAGATAGGAATTATTTGGTATAATGTGTTTGATCTAATTGTACTGGAAAGTTCTGAGTTTAGTATCTGTAAGTAATGGGGCTTGACAGAAGAGTTTTGTCTTGTCAATTGTATTTGTATTAAGTAGTTCTTTCCACTTTGTTTCATATTTAATTTGTGTAGGTTTATTTGCGTTAAGAAGACGTCCGTACACTATTTTGCATATTTTAGTCTTAACTGTTATATTATCAACAAAGTATTCCGGTGTTGTAAATGATATATTGCCGAGTGAAAGAGATTGTTTCCATTCTACTGGGATGCTCTTTACGAGTGAGTAAAAGTTTAATACATTATGTGTGTTAATATCATATAATTCTTGGAGTTTTTCAAATGAATAAAATCTTTTATTTTGAAAATCGTAAATATGATCTACAAATTGTATGCCTATGTTATGCCTTTCTTTAAAATAGAACATTTGTTTGTTACATTGGATGTGCGAATTGTTCCAAATTATTTGTTTTGCAACGATATCTTTATTTTCGTTATATTTTGTTTTAGACCAGGCTTCCAAGACATGTTTCAAAAATATTGACGGTACTTTGAGTTTGTTAACATCTGTTTGGTTTAAATTACATTTGAAAACTAGGTCTCCTCCTTGCGGTTTGATTATCAATGGGTTTTTTTCGTTGATGAAACGTTTTACCCAACTAGCTTTTAATGCATCTAAAAATAATTCAACATCAAGCAATTTTAATCCGCCATCGTTATATTCCTGTATTATTTGTTTCCTTGCAATTTTGTTGGGCTTTCCGTCCCAAAGAAAAACGAAAAACGTTGTTTTAAGTTAGTTTATCACATGTAAGGGTGGATTTTGGAGAACGGTTAGAGGATACACAAGCTTTGGGAATGCAAATGTTTTTAGTACAGTGATTTTGCCTATCAACGAAAGATTCCATTTTTTCCAAGAGTTAAGAGACTTTTGTATTGGTTGGCTTTGATTTATTATATTACATGCTATAGTTTCGTTGGGATTATTACAGAAAGTTATACATTTCGTTCTATTTAGTGTAAGGCCTGATATTTGTCCAAAATTATCCAACGTTGAAATACGTTTTTCAAAACTTGTTTGTAAACCATTTATAAGAAAACAAGCGTCGTCAGCAAAATGTGTCTGTTTTGTTTCTATATGTCCTATTTTTATCCCACTTATGTTTTGATAATTGTGTATTGCGATTGATAGAATTTTAATGCAAATTATAAATAGATAAAGTGATAATGGACAGCCATGTCGAACACCTCTTTTAATTTGAAAAAGTTCTGAGAAGTTCCCATTATTAGTAATACGTGATTTTGCGTTGTTATAGAATAAATTGACCCAATTATTAATGTAGTCACTGAAGCCAAAATGACGAAGGCATTTGAATATAAAGGCGTGATCTAAGTTGTCGAAAGCTTTATTAAAATCTGAGAAGAAAATTAAACCAGGTTCATTGTTTTCATTTACTTTATGTATCACCTCTTCTAATAATCTAACATTTTCACCGATATATCGACCTTTCAGGAAGCCTGTTTGCGCATTGCTTATAATGTTGTTTAAAAGGCTTTTTATTCTATTTGCTACGCTTTTTAAGGCGATTTTATAGTCAAAATTAAGGAGTGAGAAGGGTCTCCAGTTATTTAAGGATAATATATCGTTCCCTTTTTTTGGTAGAAGTGTAATAATGCTTTGTTGTTGTAGATCTGTTAGGCAATTATTGTCAAGAGAGAAGTTGAGAGAATTAAGTAAAAAATGTTTTATGTCGTTCCAGAAAATCTTATAGAATTCTACTGATAAACCATCTGACCCAGAACTTTTATTATTATTCATTTCTTTTAGGGCAGTCGCACATTCGTTTTCTGAAAGGTGTACGTTTAAATTGTTTGGGTTATCATTATCAATTGTATTGCACTCATTGTGGAAAAAGGAAGGATGTTCTGAAACATTGATGTTGTGATCTGCTGTATACAAATTTTCGTTTGAATCTGCAATATGTTTAAGAACTTGGTTTTGGTTCTTTAAAATTTTCCCTTGTTCGTTTTTTATTTGGTAAATAGCTTTTTCTTCAGCCCGTTTTTTCTCTAAATTAGCAAAATATTTTGTATTCTTTTCGGCCCCTTCAATCCATTCTGACTTTGATCGTAATAAGATTCCTTTTATTTTCTCTTCCATTAGGTAATCATACTGTTTTTTCGTTTCGTTTAATGCATTGAATTTATCTTGGTTGAATGGATCTTCGGAAATATATTCTTCAAGTTCAGTAATTTTAGATTCAAGATTAGTTTCCTCGTGTATTTTGTTCCTTTTTAATTTGCTTGCATATTTGATTGTGTCATCTCGTGTTCGACCTTAAATCACTTCCCACAGTGTGTTAGGGTTAGCTTTTTTATTGATATTTGCTATTTCTTGAACAGACTCTTTGATTATGTTTTGATATTCTCTCTATAAAATTATCGAATTGTTTATTTTAAAATATCCTGGCTCTATCGTATTTTATGTGCAGTTAAAGGTGAAAGAAACTATTGAGTGATCTGATTTAAAGCCTGGACAAATTTTACAATCTATAACGTGGTTTAATAAGTTGGAAGACAAAAGGAAATAGTCAAGTCTACAACAAATAGTGGGTTTGTATTCGAGTGCCATGTGTACTGTTTATTGGTAGGGTTAAGTAATCTCCAAATGTCATGAACATCATGACTTTCTAAAATTGCATTGACCATTTTGGTACATTTTAAGTTAGTATCTTATTTACCATTAAGTTTGTCTATTTTATAGTTGATAACCGTGTTAAAGTCTCCACCAATAATGGAAGATTCATGGGGGTTTTCTATTAGAAGATTTTCCAAAGTTTGGAATATTGATGTATCGTCTTTGTTTGGACCATATGTATTAATTAGACTGATGTTATTGTTTTGCAATTTTATTCTCAACAATTGCATACGCCCTACTATTGGTTCTATATGTTCTATTACCTCGTAGCGCAATTTTGAATCGATTATGATTCCAACTCCTTTCGAGTTTGAACAGTTCCCGCTTAAATACAGTTCGCCATCCAATTGTTTTTGCCAGTTATCTTTTATCTTTGTGAAATGAGTTTCTTGGAGGAAGCATATATTAAATTTGTTATTTAACCATTTAAACACATGCTGACGTTTGCTTTTTGATGATAGACCTTTTACATTAAAACTGCATATACGAATATCCATGTATGTATTTTATGGAGTCCCCCCCACACACACGTAAGTCCTTGAATTACCTTAGACCAATGTATCGCTGGTATTATAGTGAATTGTTTGTTTGACCGTATGAACATGCCTGAAAGAAAAAGAATATAGTAAGGAGAGCTCATATTACAATCTAGAAGAACAGAAAGATGTACAGAAAGATGGATTGGACATGTTAACAGCTTATAATATAATGGATTATTTGAGATGATTTGTTGATTTGTTTTTTACCGAACATATTCACATATTATAGTATATTTATATACATTGGTCCGAAATAAATTAATGTTTTACATATAAATAAAGCAGCATAAAATGCATGATACTGACGTATACATAATTGTTTGTGTTTAGATATTCGAACATGTATCAACCTTGTCTAAAATACGACGTTTGTACAAAAGTTTGTTTTTCAAGGGTTCTGCAAAAATTATTGTAAATATATGGGTAAAAATATAATGTTTGATATGTCTAATTATAGTTAATTAGTACAATGTTTACAGGTTATTTTAATGATTAAACTAGAAGCATAAACTATACTGGATATTTTTTAAGTGAGATACAGGTACATGTTTACTGGATATGAAATAGAGCATTAATCTAGGTATTCATTCATACATGGTGTATAGATACCTTAATTGAAACAGAAAAATAAAAAGATCAACAATTATTATATACAGTATTGCTAAGATTATATATTTTCATTTCTCTGTTCTAATATTAATTACTGATGTTTTTATAACTGTTTATAATAAAAGAAGGGCAGAAAAAAAGCAAAAATATTAATTTAACATTATTATCATTATCATTTTGTATAACGTATTATACTAGCAGTAAAGGTTATGACGATGGTATCAAACATGAGCACATGAACGTTTTTACATAATACGACAAAGAGCAATAATAAAGGTACATGCCATATATATACCTAATTTTAAGAACAAAAAAGAACTATATTGAAAAAACTTTTTTGTTATCGAGATTGAACAAACATTATTGTAACGGTTATTTGTAGAGATTAATGTTTTTTATTATGTATAAAAGGAATGGTCTATGTTACATATACATGGCTTAATTAAAAATATAACGTCCATAAAGATACTTCTATATATCAAAGAGTGTGTATATATATTTAATGTGTTAGTTTTTAGTGTTAGGTTATTAGTTTTAGGTTATAAGTTTTAAATTTTTATATTACATATTACTAATGCAATGATTATAATAACCCAGTAAATGACCAAAATATTAACATTACATTTCTTTTCGTTGTCATTTTTTGTACATATTTTACCAGTGACAGAGACTATAGCGATAGTATTCATGAGAAACAAGGATTATGTAGGTAACTTAATTAGAATAACTTCGTTAGTATAGGCGCCATTAATGGCATACAGACATATCTTAAGCTGTATAATCCATAACTAGGGTATGCGCATTTCCTTGTCGAAACAAAATACCAGGATCTGCGTTAGCTATTAAAATCATTTATCTGCGTTGACCTTTTTTTATTTTTCCTTATAACTTTGTATAAGAAAAGGTTAAAAAGGCGTAGCATTTAGATAAAAGAAACGTTTTGTTTAACAATGTCTATGTGGTATTCTACAGGATCATTGAATTGTGTGTTACACAGATTCTTTTAAGCAAAATCATATTTAATCTTTTTTTTAATAAACAGAATGAGCCATATGTATATTGTGTATATCGTATTTATAACGTTTGTATTATCGCATATGGTATAAATAGTTGACAAATTTGCACAATAGTAATACTGCGATTGATAATTACATTATAGGCATTTCATAACTACATACATGCTTTTTAAACATATATTTGCTATCATTACCTGTAAAAAAACAGATTCAAATGTTCAACGCACGTTGACATCAAATACTCGTGTATATTGTTCCATGTTAATTGCTCTAAGCAGTAAAAGAAGTAATTCGTAAATATTTAAAACTTTAAAATAGTTGTTCGCAACAAATGATAAGCACACCAAGGAATGTTTGGAAAACGTTTCTGAATATTACTATACGATTACAAATACATGTCTTACATAACCAATATTATACATTCTCTAGCTTTCACTGTGTAATATATATTTTTTTTGAATCGCATATTAAACGTTCCGATATATTAGTTCACCTTAACCGTTTACTATTTATATGGTTAGAAGTGTTTACTTCAATACAATGTGTTGTAAACGATCGGTGGATGTAATACTGTAAGTGTCGTTTCCTCGAGGAACTCGTGGTTACTACACAGAAGAATTAATACTGTGATATAAACTATACTGTTCACAAAAATATATTATTCTTGGACGAAGTTTCACTTTATTTTGTTGTTGTGTTGGGCCATGGTAAGTTTATCCAATGTTCGTAGTCTCCGAACTTGACCGGCTGGATTTTGTTCATGTGGTTCTTGAACATGATTTTACCGTTGATAAACCATGCATCGCTTACTTCATCGGCCATTTTCTTCTTCACACACATAAGAACATGCAGATTCAACCTGGTCATGTCTTCATTTATGAAAATATTGTTCCGCGGAGCTTCTTCCTGTTTGCTAAAATAAGTCCTTTGGTCTGTAGGCTTACTAGTCTTACTATAATTTCTCTGTTAGTATTGTTCTTGTTTGGTAATCTATGCGCAATGTCTATGTGTGCCATGGTGATATTGCAGATGTCGTTATCTTTCAGCATTCGAATAACCTTTTCAGCAGATTCTCCAGCCGATTCTCGCGGGTTTGTATCGTGTTTGCCTTGAATTTTAATATTATTGGCTCTGGAATATTGTTAGCTTTCATTTTCGAATTTCTTTCTGTTTAAATCTATTTGCTTCATTTCTAGTGTAATTGTGTTGTTTATATCTTTCTGGCTGTTCAATTCTTCCTTCAGGGTCTTTATTTCAGTTTTAAGTTTTTCGACAGCTTGATCGTTTTCAAATAGATGACTTTCGATTACATCTATCTTATGTGTGACGGATTTAAGGAGGTCGTCTTTCATTTCTGTAAAAAATTCTCTTATTTCTATTCTGACCGACCCGTCGCCTTTTATGATTGATTTTTCTAACTTTTTATCTAATACGTTAATCGACTCACCCAGTTTCTCTAGCTTTTTATTAAGTCTTTTCCTCTCAAGGGCTACATCTATGTCATCCTCTGTTTCAGATTCATTTTTGCCACACTTATAAGCATTCTGTTTCGCTTTCTTCTTTTTTTGTGTGTAACTCTTTTCATTATGTTTCGCTTCGTTTATACTCGTGTCACTGACACTGAACGCTTCTCTTTTGCGTTTCAGCTCTTTTTCAGAGTCTCTGTTCATTGTTGTTGACCTATATACACTTTTACAATTTTGAGCAGTATACTTGTTACAATTAAGTGTATTTGTGTTTCTGTTTATAGCATTAAATCTACGATGAGAGTTTTAAAGTCTAAATTGTTCATTTGAAGTCTTACATTTTATGATTTATCCATTTGTCCAATCCACCTTTTGTATATAGAGAATCACATATTTTGTAAAATTATTATCTCGCAAAACAAAAATGTCTACCACTTCGTCGGGTTACACATCATATTTTTTTCCCAATGAATATTACACTATGTGCAATTTTTAACCGGAATTTTTAATATATCATTATTAAATTGTATGCTACATTTCGTATTTGCATCATATTTTTATTCAGGTTTAAGAATTTTTCGTGAGCATGAGAATGATAACATCAACAGTAAATCAAATACAGAGTAACACTAAGAAGGAGATCTGTAATTAGCAAAACCTTGCGGAAATCCTACTTTCAATAGGGGTCATCTACTGTCCAAGGCCAATGCGCATGTGAAGTATAAAGCTAATAGGTCAATACGGTGATGAGTTATTGATCAGAAACAATTTTCACACTTATTGTCACATTGACCTTGACCTTTAACTTGTGGCCCCAATTTCGATACGAGTCATCTACTGTCCAAGGCCAATGCGCATGGGAAGTATCAAGCCAATCGGTCGATTCGATGAAGAGTTATTGATCAGAAACGCCTTTCTCACTTATTGTGCCAGTGACCATGGCCTTTGACCTAGTGACCCCAATTTTAATAGGCGTCATAAACTGTCCAAAGTCAATGCACATGATAATTATTAAGCCAATCGGTGAATAAGTTGACCAGTTATTGATCGGAAACAATTTCACACTTAGTGTGTTATAGTGACCTTGACCTTTGACATAGTGACAACAATTTCAATAGGGGTCATCTTCTGTCCAAGGCCAATGCACATGGGAAGTCGGTGAATCAGTTGACGAGGTATTGATTGGAATCGATTGCACACTAAGTGTGTAACATTGACCTTGACCTTGTCACCCCAATTTCAATAGGGGTCATCTACTGTCCATTGCCAATGCACATGGGAAGTATCCAGCCAATCGGTGCATCAGTTGACGAGTTATTAATCGGAAAAGATTGTACTCTTAATGTGTGACAGTGATCTTGACCTTTGAGCTAGTAACCCCAATTTCAATATGGGTTATCTACTGTCCAAGGACAATACACATGTGGAGTATTAAGCCAATCGGGCAATCGGTTGACAAGTTTTTGATCGGAAACGATTTTCACTCTAAGTGTGATAGTGACCTTGACCTTTTACCTAGTGATCCCAATTTCAATAGTGCTCATCTACTGTCAAAGTCCAATGCACATGTGAAGTATCAAGCCAATCGGTCAATTCGTTGACGAGTTATTGACCTGAAACTATTTTCACACTTAGTGTGATGGTGACCTTGACATTTGACGTAATGACCCCAATTTCTATACGGGTCATCTACAGTCCACGACCAATGCACACATAATGTATAAAGCCAATCTGTCAATTGGTTGACGAGTTATTGATCAGTAACAATTTTCACATTTCATGTGATATTGACCTTGACCTTTGACCTAGTGACCTCAATTTCAATAAGTGTCAAGATAATTGGTCATTTCTTTGAAGTGTTAATGATCGGAAATGATTTTCATACGTAGTGTCATAGTGACCTTGACCTTTGACATAGTGACCTCAATTTCAATAGGTTTCATCTACTATTCAAGGGAAATGCACAGGTGAATTATCAAGCCAATCGGTCAATTTGTTTACGAGTTATTGATCAAAAACGATTATCACAATTAGTGCGCTAATGACCTTGACCTTTTACCTAGTGGCCCAAATTTTTATAGGGGTCATCTACTGTCCAAGGCCAATGCACATGTGAAGTATCAAGCCAATCGGCCAATTCGTGGACAAGTTATTGATTGGAAACGATTTTCACACTTAGCGTGATAGTGACCTTGACCTTTGACCTAGTGACCCCTCTTTCAATAGGGGTCATTTACTGTCCAAGGCCAACACATATGTAAAGTATCAAGCAAATCGGTCAATTTGTTGGCAAGTGATTGATCATACGATTGTCACACTTAAGTGTGCTAGTGACCTTGACCTTTGGCCTAGTGACCCCATTTTCCATAGGGGTCACCAACTGTCCAAGGCGAATGAACATGTGAAGAATTAAGCCAATCGATCAATTCGTTGACGAGTTATGGATCGGAAACCAACTGGTATACCGACATTCAGACTCTTCTTTGAAGAGGGGCATAATAAAAAATCAATAACAATCATTAACTGTGCATTTTTCTCAACATTGTGTGAAAAGATTTGAAGTAATTATGTGTTTTTGAACAATTATTTATGTGAATTTGAATTAATATATCAAATTTTAAATGGACATCATTTTGGTGATTTTCTCAGTCAAAACTGTTAATTTCATATTCAGAATATATTATTGTTATATTCATTCTTATATTTTAGTACAAAAAGCACTTTTCCAGGACTTTTTTATTGACAGTAATGAATGGCATACTAGTCTTATATCATTCTGACTGCATTTATAAAATGTATTCATGCAAGAATGGAAAGGTTTCATTGTTTGAGTATTTAAAAATCAAATCAAACATGTAACTTTGACGTAAAATTTGCTTTTATATGCAAGTGTCTATTACAGATATAAATTAAAACAGCACATTATACATTATTGAAAAGATTATTCCCAGATTGATGTCTTAAGAGTTATTATGACTTCGCAAAGTGCAGTTAATTGAAAATGTTATTGAACTGTGTGGGAAGATAGAGCCAATCCTGTTACATGTTATGTGCATTAAATGCACTTTTTCTTGTAATTAAATACTTAAGTGATACATAAATTATCCAATCAAAATGTTTTCTTTTGAAATGTGACACCAATGACATTTGCACCACCAATATGAGATATAATTTGTGCTATTTGCTTTCACATTACACTTTATTATTTGTATGAATCATATTTTCTGCTAAGAAAATATTGTATCTGCCACTAGAGCTACTGTTTTGTTGTATGACAATTTTGTTCCCATGCCAGTGTCAATCGACGACTAGGCTTACCCTGCCAGAAAAGTGAGCCGATCGAGAGGCTTTCCATGCCACAACGAAAGCGAAAGTAGGCATTTTTTAAGTATAATTGATGAAAATTTTACTATATTGCGCACATTGAACGTAAGGATTTGATCATACAGATAATATGAATGACACTAGATATTTGACATATTAGGGAAAAGCAATATTAAAAAGTCATCAAAGTGGCATGTATGCACGATTGTTCTACCAACCTCGCCATCATTCCATCTTCGATAGAGTTTGTGATAAGTGTTTGGACCTGCATAATACTGTGAACCTGTAGCTTAATATATGCTTCAACTCATGCACCACCTCTTTTTATCCACAAATGTGTTAACAGGTTTAATTTTAGGTTTTCTTACCTGTTTTGTGAATTTCGATCATGCATATTATTGTTTATGACAAGAGGCAGCCAAGAATGAACAGAGAGGCAGCATTTTGACACAGAGGCCATCGATATGCATCTACACCGTGATATATATCATTTTTTATTCAGAGGACAATAGCAAAAAATGAGTTTAACATTGTTTTAGTTTATAAGTAACAAAGTTAATAGGACAGAATCATCAATTATTCTACTTATCGATTACCTATGCAGAAGGTTTTGCGGGAATATTGGTGATGTTATCTGCCTGTAAAAAGGTTTCAGTTTGATCCCCACTGGAACTGAGTGAGATTTCTAAAAATCATTTTTAACCTTTCCCCACTTAAAAGCAAAGTGAAAATGGCTATGTGCAAACAGCATAAAACCAGAAAAGCCGACGAGTAACTCGACGTCTGATCAGGTTTTATGCTGTTCAGTGTTTGTTGCTCATCAGTATCTAAGGGTTGGAAATGAAACCTTTAAAACTTTAATCTAGTAATAAAGGTATTTAATTAAATACGTTTCTAAGTGGTAAAGGGTTAAAGAATATGTATAAGTAAAGATAGGGCCGAGGAAGCCTTGCTGACGTGGGAGCTTATAAGCCTGGGACCAGATAGTACCCGGAAATTCTAGCACTTATATAATTGGACGTCATCCAGGTTTTCTTTCAAACTAATTATGCTCATATTTATGTCAATATTCTATGAAAGGCCTCTATATTATCGAAAGCATTACTCAAAAAAGCATGTCGATGAAGGTCACGTTCAAAGATAATTTTGTTTTGTACTCTGTAGCGCGTTTTACGACACCGGATTTTGGGCGGGAATAAAACCCGGGTACAGTCTGAATTGGGCGTGTACGTGTAAGTATATTTTCAGTACCCGGTGTACATTTAAGTAATATCCGAGCCGACAATGACCGATTGAGCTTAAGTAATGTGTATACATCTAAAGGTGCTTGGCTACCATGTTCAGCCATATTTTTTATTTATTTTTTTTGCTAATGTTCATTTTATTTTTTGGATGCTTTCTAATTATAATCATCCTCCATCCTAGCCCACATATGCTTTTGTGTATGACTTTGAGTCTGGCCGATTTTGTAACTGCACTATTGCTAAAAGATCTTAATCAAACTATGATATTTCATTGTTTTTCATTACCTTTCAATATACAAAATGACAGAAAATATATTTTGATTGTTAAGTATTTGTATTTAGAAATTATTATAAGGAGATATTCATTGTTAAGAGTTGTGTTCATAGTTTGATTAAGATCTTTTAGCAAGGACGAAAAATTGTAATATAGTAACGTGTTTGATTATGTATCAAAACAAAATTTTGTTCAATAGTGCAGTTACAAAATCTGCCAGACTCAAAACACAATTTACTAAGAATTTATGTTACCTTTGGTAAATTGCAGAGGATCTGTCAGTCATCAAGCAAAAAAGTGTACTCTGTCCTTTTTAGGTGCCACCGTTTCCTTCGCTGGTTGAAGTGTGATTATTTACCAAGCAAAATGTTCTATGTTTAGAATTCCGAATCGCGACGAAGGTGAATGGTTACAAAATGAGATAACTATGAAATACATGTATAGAGTGACATTATTCCACACATACCGTTATGCAACCATCCGTTTTCTTTTCCGACTTGGTACATTTACTGCTTTCCATTGAATACTTTACAGACACAACACTCGTACCGAAATCGCACTTAATTCGATGCACATTCCAACTGTTAACTCTACTCGTAACATTTTAGCGATGTAGGTATTATTTGCTTTTTCGCATAAACAATAATTGAGTCCAATATAGAGTTAAAACAATGTGTTTAAAGTTTTAAAACACATTAAATTCGAGTATTTTCATGAAACACATTGTCAAATGGAAGTCATTTTGCTTTTGCGCAGTCACTAAAACGCATACGTAAAACCGCAGACAATAGATATAAAGTTGGAGGTTATATTACACTAATTCCGATTCCCATAGCGTCCATTACAAAACTGACAATTTTCATAGCATCTTTATTACCTTTCCGACGTATCAATAATTTTGAACCTGGTATTATTTTAAAGATGGATCTGTCTTCTTCCAATAATTCTAATAAAAACATACCGTCTGCCAGCTTCTAAGAAAGTAAATCGCTGTCGAATGCACCCACTGTAGAAAACAGTGCATTACAACGTTACCTACCGGTATATTGTAAATTGTCTGCGTTTCCAATGTGCGTTTTAGAGAGACCCTCGCGTTTGCAGAATTGTTTTGCGAACGAAATTTGTTTTAGTTTCTAAGAACGTATTTTCACGTACAACGAAATGTTATAAACAATATTCTTTGAAGAAAATGTAAGAAAAAAGTTTTGAATGAAAATTTGTAAGAATAACTAAATACTATATTAAATATATATTTCGTCTGCCCAAAATCAGGTAAGGCATCAAAAAGGACAACTTAGCGTTACGTGCTTTTGAAATACGGTATTACTAAAGACTATTTGCTTTCGCAAATAGTCTAAAAACTAAAACGACACACAATTGTACCCATGATATCGACAACATTGGCGGTATATGATTGTTTGTGTTGGCCCTTACAGATTTAGAGTAGTATATCCACATGAACATTCATGTACATATACAGTGACCTGTCTCTTATCCAGATGCAGTTGTATGAACCAATGAAACGTGGCTTGGCATACATTATTCATGCTAGATAAGTCCATGACTGCGTAAAAACATAGGAACACAGATGTGGTGTGTTTGTTGGTTTATTATACACGTTAAATATCATCAATAATTTTGTTATCGCGGTAGTAAAGACCTTAACAACACTGTACTTTATTGTTTCATTACGTACGATCATGTTTTGACACATGAGTGTTTTCATGTTTCTAGATTTATATAGTAGATGAAATTACATCAAAGTCGGAACAACAATATTTTCGAAATTCAATAGTGAATATCTAGGAGTTTTATTTTAAAATAAAAGTAATGTCAGTATAGGCGATTAAAACAAATAACAGCCGGTATAGTATAAACAAAATATGTCAGCATTAATAATTATTAATAACCTTAATTAATATATACGGACTTAACAAAGATGAAACATGCATTCGATAAACGGGTAATACTTCATCTGCAAAATATGGATAAAAAATGTATAGTTGGAGGTGAAGCTAATACAATACTTAACCCAATTTCAAACACAAACAATGACATATATCGAAAAAAGCATAAACAATAAATTCCATAACCGATTCATGCAGTTTGATGGCATATGTCAAGCACATCACCGTGAACAAAACCGTTATTATAATTTCTGACATTCAAGTGGAAAATCGGTCATTTGTGCAGACTGGATTACTACAAAATCTAACAAAACATATGTAATCACATTTATATAGCGTATATAAACCAAGATACAAAACCAACCAATATTTTATTTAAATAATTACTAACCGTAAAATACAAATAAAATGAAGATTATTAATATCAATTCAAGCAATATATTCATAATATAGTAGAAGAAAACACAAACATGTAACCCAAATGCCGTGTAGAAACTGATAAAAGTTGCTGCAAGTATAATTAGTATAATTTGTTTTTAATGAATAAAAATCAAACCATTAAATATCCTTGACAAATCATCGCTCAAGTCACTAAACAAATATATACAAACAATCATAATGACGAAAAAATAAAAAGATAAAGTAAAAGCATTGAGTACCAACAGATCATTCAATATAACATTATTAAGCATGTTAGTAAAAGAAAAATCTATACACTCTATAGACATCACGTGAACATATGCATATGTTAAAATATATAAAATAGACAAACACTATTAAATAATGCACACAGAAACTATCACTCAAAACTTCGTCGCAAGAAAAACATATCAGTATAAAAACTCTACAATTTCACGTTTCATTTAAATATAAACAGACTTACAGAAAATGTGAAAGATTGTTCACAGAGTATGAATATATAAACGCAATAAAAGAGATGGATAACAATACAAGTTCTGGTTGAGACGGTACAATGTATATCAGCAGAATATTACACAGTATTTGTAGAGTTTGTTACCTTGACATATTTCAATTATGTATTTCACTAACCATGCATTTGTTCTAGTATAAACGCTTGATGCACTTGTTAATTGGAGATCCTTTATGTTATTCAATATTTATTATAAAATAACACAACAAACAATAGCAAACCGCATATAAAAGTTATTTAATCCTTTTTGAATCAATACAAACTAGATTCATTACAAGGCATGTGTATTGGTAAACACATATAAATAAAAATAAATACAGCAAACAATTGTTGCAGATGATACAATAGCTGACAGATGGAATGCTAAATTCGTTCTCAGACCTTACAAATATTATTCAAGACTTATTTGAAATATATACACTTCAATTTAATACACAAAAATCTATCGAAATGTTTATTGGCTCACTAAACATACACAAATAAATTTAACAAACACAAACTGTTTTGAGTTCACCTCATAAGAAGCCTAAACGCTTGGTTTAATTTCACAAATAATTAAAATCTCTAAACACACTCAGACTTTTAACAAAAATTTGAAGCATTTAAAAAATTAAATCAATGGCAAAACTGACAAATAACATTTCTCGGAAATGTCTCTGTGGTTGAAACATTTACTCTACCAAAAACTATGAACATATGGTCAGTATTATCCACCCCTAATCATAATATAACACAAGCAAGTAAAAGAAAGTCTATATATTCCAATTTTTATGGCATTTTAAAACAGAAAAGATAAAAATAACACAAGAAGTTTAACCAAGAGAACAGGGAAAGCTCAACCATATCGGCTGTGTATGCTCTTAAACACGTAAGTAAGGCCATTTAGGCTTAACGATTCATATAAGAAAAAAATTAAAGAGGAATGAGATGAACTCAATAAATCAAAATATTGTCTATAAGGTTCACCTAAGTACAGCTTATTGTGTCATATTTAAAAAAATGAAAATCAAATTAGGCTAGCCGGCTAGCGCAGTGGTTGGTTCATTTACCTCTCATCCACACGCGACCCGGCCTCAAACCCCGTTCTCGTAAGCATGTGAGTTTGGTAAGTGGTAACCATAGCGGAAAGGTGGGGTTTCCGCCGGTTACCCCGCACCCCCCCCCCCCACACACAAAACAAGGTCACACCAAAATTTAAATATCTCTCAGTACCAACCAAATAGCTGGAAATTAAAGCTTTAGTTCAATATTCGGCCGACTTTTTTTGAGTATAGAAAGTTAATTAGCTAGGAGTGATCGGGCACACTCCGGGTCCAAACATATTGTAACCTTATAAACTTGAACATATACACACACAGAAACTCAACGAAAAGATTGGGATATGTTAATGAAACGATTATGTGAAATATTTCAACAATATAAACAAATAGCACCCTATCTTTCTTCAAAATGTGGTTTCAAAGGGCTATACAGTTCTTATAAAATGCGTACATATTTAGGTCTAAAACGTATTATACAGTTAAATCTGAACTGTTATACACTATCCCAAATAGCTAATAAAAAATAACTTTCTGAAATAGAACTCGCCACGTTCAAGAAGGACATGTACTTGAAAAGGTACGAAATAAAAAAAGGTTGTATATACTTGTTAAATCTACACTACACCTTCGACGAAGATGAAATCAAACAAGAAAGGGCATACTGTATGAATAAATAATGTACCCAATGAACTTAGGTTTGATTGGAAACGTGCTTTTGATACCACTGAGAGCCACCATAATACCATTTAAAGCAACCATAGATGATATTTTACGCAAATGTCAATTAAAGATGATGCAGCACATATTACACACTAATGCATATTTGTATAAATGTAACTTATAAGCTTTAGAAATCTGCGCATTTTGTGAGAGTTTTGTGAGGATACAATTAAACAGGGCATTTACGAATGTTATTGTGTACAAACTATATGGAGGGAGCGAACGTTTTGTTAACAAATAACAATTATATATAAAGTTATATATAAAGCTGAATGAAAATAATATGTTATTTGGTATTCCAAAAGAGGTTTGCGTAATCAAGTGATACATTATATACTTATTCTAAGTCTCTGTAAAAAGACATATATTGAGATTTTCAAAAAGCTATCAGCATGACAATTATTTTTAAAAGCATATTGCTTTGAGAAAGAAGCAATTAATCAACATAGTAAAACGAGCACGATTTCTTAAAGATTTGTGCATATATTCTCTTCATAGTAACATTTGTTTTAGTTTTGTCTATATCTCTCTCCCCTCTTTGTTCATTATTAGCCAATCGTATAGCTACATATAGTCAACTTATGTACCGAATAGATCGTTTCAGTAAGGATGCGCAGTATTGATTTGTCAGAAACTTGATTAAGTCTTACATCTTAAAATTAACGTTTAAAATCTAATACCTTAAACCACACGAAAAAAAAAATCTGAATAAGCTTCTTTTATATGATTGCAAATCCCGTTGTATGATACTCATCAAACGGGCTTCACTTTACAGCTGAAATATAAAAATACAGGTGTTAATAAAATACCTGATACGTAACAATTATTATTGTATATTAACATAATTATTTTAATTATTTTTAAAGAAAATGCTGAATATTGTAAAAATATATTTTAAATATGGTCTGTCGTTTTAAAGCGATATTATACGATTGTTTATAAGTGTTAAATTGTAATATATCGATAAAATATGTAACAATAACACATAGTAGGCAAGAAAAATTATACATTGAAGGCGAATTTCATAAAATGCAGCAAAGACAAATAAGCGCCCCGAGCCAAAGATGTTTCGTACATATTTTCCTACAATAAGTTTTCGTGTGTCGTACGAATAGATATCGTTGCAGGAATTTAAAATGAGCCGTTAAACTAAATTTAGATTCACATCGTACATGCATAATTTACATGCTAGCAAATTCGACTGTACAGACATTTTTTATTTCAGAATTAAATATCTGGCTTATTTCGCATTTTTCGACACATTTTCATCTTTACTTTTATATAAATTTATATTGAAATACATGTTTAATTAATTAATTAATTAAGCCATTTACACATTTTATATAAATTAATAAATATTTGACAAAATCGTATAATCTCGCTTTAAGACAATTCACTTGCAAAATCAAAGCATGTAAATGTTATAAAGGAATATATGTTTATTTGTATGAGAAAATGGATACATCAGTAATAGTGAATTGCAAAATAATTTTAAATTGTATATTTTAAATGTTTGACTGTAACCAATACACATGTGTGTATTATTAATTTGCGAAATGAAAACACCCAATTCATGCATATGATTGTTCAAATAGATGTCGCAACTCCTGGATACTTTCACTATCATTGGCAATGGCTGAAGCTATTATTGTTGCCAGTTGCATTTCAAAGAAGCTGGTCGACGATGCCGTATGTTGTAATCTGCAAACATGAATAATAACGTTACAAGTGTGAGGCAACATATTGAGTGTAACCATTAATCATTTAGTAAAATATCTTCATATCTTTTTGAAGAAGACCGTTCTTATTGACTGCCTCTGTCTAAGTGAAGCAAGTTGGATGGAAATTTTCAACAGCTGGACATTTTAATTTCGATAAACATTCATAGATGTAAGGAAACGGGAATGTTTAGATTTTTATTGCATTTGTGAAAACATGAGCCCTTCTTTAACAATTACCTTGTTAAAGCCGGCCGAGTTGGTGTTGGTATATTTTCCCATTTTTGTTATGTGTCGCAAAAAAGTGATTATGAGTCAAAATGCGATGGTATTTATGTCAGATGTGCATAAAAGTTGGTCAAAATCGGTCAAGAAATGCCCAAAATCAGTACAAAGATAGGGATTTTCAATTTCTGTCCATGGACAGAAATGATCTAAATTTAAACCATCGCAGGTCACATGTAAAACCACGTGATTCGCTCGAGGCATGGTTTCGCCTGAATGATATAAATAAATGCACAGACTCGGAGCACAGGTGTTGGGCGCGTGGTCAAGTCACTTACACCCTATCAATATGTCATAAAACAAAATGTGTCATCATTTTGACAAAAACAATCTGATATAATATAAATATATACAAGGTAGGTATCTCTTGACACAGGAAAAGCACCTATATCAACATTTTTAAGTTTGTTTTTAATTGATAAACTCGTATTTGTTTATTGTACTAATGTGGATTATGTTCCATAGCTGGGATATTTCGATAGTTTTACTCTTGTAAAAATCGAAAAATCGGCACTGAACGTTCGGTCAGACGAGAGCCGACCTGGCATTTCTACGACTTCGAGAAGTATTTTATTGTAGTTTATGTTGGCAAGTAGCCGTTCGCGGTCATTTTTCGTCACTTTTCCCAACAAAATGGTACATCGTTTACGAAAATCGACCGCCATTTAGGCTCTTAATGGCTTAAACATGTTGATGCAGGTGATTTTCATGTGTCAAGAGATACCTACCTTGTATATATATAATACATCAGAACTTTTTGACAAAATGATGAAAAATGTTGTTTTATGACACATTTATAGTGTTTAAGTGACTTGACCATGCGCCCAACACCTGTGATTAAGTAGTTCTTCTTTGTTTTGAAAAGCGCGGAAGTGGAAATCACGTGAAATTGGCGCTCACGTGACCCAAAGCGTGTATAAGTCACAGGTCAATAATAGTCTTGAGGATTCCGTTATGTTCATGATAAAATTTCGTATTTTTGATGCTTATGGCATTTTTTGGTACAATTGTTTCGAAAATCAGTATGGAAGAGTTATGCTTTAGAATGTATCTGACGAATACTAATCAATTCTTGTCTGTAGAGAAAACCAAATTGTTCTGAGAAATATCAACTCGGCCGGCTTTAATGAAATAAACACACACACAAAATATTATTCGTTATTTATCATGAACAGCTTAGAAAAATAAATTGTCTATTACCATTTAAATCTTCATATTCATACTCATATTGTATTTTAAAATTATTGCCAGATTGAGATCATTTTGAGTACTAGTTTTCGTTTATGTTGATTGAAGCAATACGAATATCATGTATTTCAGGAATTGTGACATTGCTTTGGTGTTGCTATACGGACAGGCGCATTCTCAAATGCATTCTTGTCAAAATTCATTGGTTATTAATAATATTTCCAAATATGCTTTTGAGGGTTTTGCAGATGTTAATGCCGTTTTGTCTTAATTATTTGACTTAATTTGATTGTAAACGTGTTCGTTTAATAAATATTTTTTTCAGTTTGTAGTTTTCAAAATATTTTACTGTATTGGAAATGTCGTTGCAATTATTGTATAACATTAAAAAAATTAAGGGTCTTCCGGACGAATGCCTTACATGTTGTTTGCCTGACTTGTCTCATCAACAAATGATACTGTTCTTGAAGAATGGTTTTCTGGCGGTCCCGTGAACTCTGTAAATTACGATCGTAATCAAATTAAATAATAACAACATTTGTTTTAATACTAAGAAACAATGATATCATGTATGCAATCATTTACCATACAGAAATACAAATTAGAATTTTTCTTTTTATAGTTATTGACTGATAAATCATACTTATTAAACAAGCAGCTAAAAGGTAATGTATGCGATTAAATCCCACCCATTTGAACGGCGGATTAATTCTCCTCCGCGTTTTATGAATCGAAACTTTTAAAAATACCATTTCTTAACCTTAACACTCTATGTAATTTATGTAAACGAAGGTTGACAGTAAAACCTTCAATGATAGCAAATGTAAGTACATATGTTAAACCAGTTTTGTAAATAACTTACACTGGTTTTCTAACAAATTTAAATCCCGAAACTGTGGGGTTTTATTGTAATAGTTAATGGCAGGTACATTAAATCGGGGTATTTAACATGGACAAATGTAAATATCAAGTGTACGTTCGGGAACAAATATGTTGTGAGCAGTTAAGGTTATAGAATGTACATTTATGTAATGTTTTTTGGATACGCTGATTGAGTAATTAATCCATATACCATTTCCGTGATGCGTGCAAAGATTCTTTAGATCGTTTACATCATGCGCAATGGCTGAAGCTAATATTGACGCAAGCTTGGTTTTAAAGTCTGTTTCACTGACTGTTGATTTCATCGCATCAGTCGCATCATTGTGCTTGGTACCAACAAGTCGTACATCTGTGTTTTCAATTCCGTATTCCGATCGGTATTCATCATCATGTTTAAAGCCTGTAAGTAGTACTATACGACGTCTTATTCGAAAATTAAAAGTTCGCACATGAGCGATTAAAGCCTTGATTGTAATTCCTTTAAGGACAAAGAGACAAACATAAAACAGAAAACTTGACATGCCGTTGTTTGATTT
This sequence comes from Dreissena polymorpha, assembly GCF_020536995.1. Taxonomy (NCBI): domain Eukaryota; kingdom Metazoa; phylum Mollusca; class Bivalvia; order Myida; family Dreissenidae; genus Dreissena; species Dreissena polymorpha. The sequence continues at coordinate 86,353,384 of NC_068356.1, forward strand.
TTAATAGATAAATTGTGTTAGATGTCTTAGAAATAACACAAAACATCAATTATTATCTAAAGCATCATTCTTACACAGATTCTGTAAATCCTGCATGATTCCAGCATTTTGAGCGACTGCTGCAGCCACGATAGATGCAAACTCAGTTGAAAAAGCAGAGACAGTCTTTGGTCTAGCCGTTGATATACTTCGTCCATTGGCACCCCCATATATTGTATTCTGTTCCACTCTGGATAATCAGCGATACGGCTAATTTGATTGTTTTTCTTTTACTAGATATACGCAGTTAAACATTTGAAAATACCTTTTACATTACACTTTACGTATTTAAATATTATTTACATTAATCATAATAGAAAGTGAACTACATATGTTACATTTTAATTTATTTTTTTAATATAAGAATGAGTTAATTAGTATCACTCCTCAATACCGCTCGGCTGGATTTCTAGCAAAATTTTCAATGGCTTCATTTTCTCCACTTATCACTGGAATGTCAAAAGTATAAAACATAAGTAATAATTCTAGACTGAAGTTTAAAGCATTGCTTAATTTGCCTACCACGGTTTCTATTACATTAATTTAACAAATAATAATGTGATTTCATCATATATTGCACGCTGTTCAAAACTGATAAAAATATTATATTTAAACAATTTTCTTATATTGTGTTATGATAGTGGACTTCTTTTATATGATAATTGTATGGAGTAGTAGTTACAAAACAAGCGAAATCATGTGTTTGATATATATATATATATACATGTACATTTTAATTTAGAAAAATCATGTATAGTATAAATGGATATACAGGCGTTCTCAAATTCATATTTACAATATCAGAAAATGGAACTCCACAAACCTTGAAACGATATATATATTCTTAACTGAAATCAGAAGAAATCAATACCATACATTTTTGTGAAAAAAAATGGTTTCAATGGAAGATTTTATACATTCAGAAAAAAACTGTTCTTACCTATCTTTACGCCCGCTACACGCCCAAATTGACTGACCGTTTCATCGCCATGTGCCTCTACTGGTTCATTGTCTCTAATTATGTATCAAGAAGTGATTGAGATATGTATGTTAACAACTCTATTACAAATTATATATATATACATACAAGTTTAATATAACAGGGTTAACATATAACTGCAATATGTATGCATTTTCCAAGCATATGTTCTTCAAAAATATGTAGTAAACCGTTTACGCTCAATAATTACTTTTATAAAGGAATACACGCAATAATGATAGCTTACGAGTTTTCATCCGGTGATTTGTTGGGCTTTCTGTTTCGAAGAAACTCCTGTGTTTGCGTGTTTTCAAATTGTACGAGGTGTGCATCAGTTCCATTAAACACTACAAGTTTTAACCGAAATATATCAAACACTACAAGAACTTAAACACTTTCAATGTTTTCAATATTCAACAAGTCACACTTTTTAAATGATGGCACTGTAAGATGTTTAGCCTTAACTTATGGTTCCTACGTTGTCGTGGGAATTGTAAGTCAAATAAACGTGGTTATTCGCGGATTAAACGGGGAACAAAAACATTCAAAATACCTATAATTACTGTTTCACTAGAACTTCTTGTGCTTGCTAAAATCAAAACGGCACTGACTCAGAGCTTACCATATGTTAAAAGCATATTATTAAACAAAAACTTACAATGATACGTCACATATTTTAACTTTATGCAACGTATTGCGAATAAATAATTGTCGTTCACACTCACGGAATGCGTTTTTAGTCGATTTGCTTCCATTCGTTCTTTCAAAAAAATGGTTAACAGTACGGAAGATATGGATTATAATAATGAACGGAGGAACTAAAACCGGTCGCTCATAATATTCCCGTATTATGTTGTACAGGTAAAATTTCCAAATCTTCTCCGATCTGTCCTGAATCTTCTGAAATGTATTACTAAAAAACAACACGGCACATTAAAGTATGATTAATATTAAAATGTTATGAACATATGTTCATATAATAAACTGTGAACAGTAAATGACTACAAGTTATTTATAAAATAGCTGATTAAATAAATGTAAATCCATAGCAGATAAATAGTTTTCCTTTTTCGTTAATAAACAATCATATGACATAAGTATTATTTATCAAGACATTATACCAGGTGTTCAACTTAGGTAAGCACATTACTACATAAATCATCTTATGATAAAGGTAACTGTGAAGTTACCAATCCTTGACCTGTTTTGTACCATAGCTATGTATATCGCAATTCACCACCTCAGTCTGACAGTCTGATATTTATTTCAAGAACTGGAAAGGCCATGCCCTAGTTTCAATGGTCATAGCCTGAGCCGTATGCATATGCAAGTTTATTTAACTTGTCTTGAGGTGACAACTCTTTTTACGTATCAACCATATTTTGGAACATATGACTAAACTTAAGACTATAGCAAGCTTAAATGCCTACGCTCATACCCTGAGATCGATACAAGTTTGGATTTTCTGATATTAATGGTTTTTCAAGTACGAATTTAGTTGCATTCTTTTGACTAACTTAAGCAATAATATATAAAGAAATGTGTATGCATTAATTTGATAGTAAAGTTTCATAAAAACTAAGTTATTTTATTGCGTATAATAATAGGTTAATACATGAGATGACTATTCATATATATATTTTTTGTTATTTCTATTTCCTAAAGTATGGTATGGGAAAGCAAAATGATTATTCATAAACCTGATAATTTAATATAATACGACGAATACCATCTCTACTATGCTTATAATGTTTCGTAACCAACTAATATTACTTCAAAAAGTCAAATATATTTCTTCAATTTAAAAACGGGTACCTGAACATTGCAATCAGCAGATTGACCAATAGTATGTTGGTCAGGAACATGTACACGGCGCCAAGGAAAGGAACCAATGGTTTATGTTCAGGGCATCGACCAACCCCACCAGCCGGACGCCATATGCTTTCATCTCGTGTACAATTATCTATGTCATCCCCTGCATCATGTCAATATATTTTTTATGATTTGATGCATTGTAAAACTGATCATGGTCGTATATTTGATACGTTTTGAATAAGTCCAAGAATGTACAACGTAAACAAGGTTGACTGCCAAGACACTGAGCATCATATGTGTTTGTTTTATTTTGAACGTGTATTTTATAAAAACTTTTGAAAAATCAAAGTATAACAACAAACGTATTTAAATGCAAGTGTGTTACACGGGATTATCTCATACCATTTTTTAATTACAAAAATACATAACAACAACCTTCCAAGTATCCCAATGTAACTTCTCCAAACAGCTGCCAGTACGGTATGTAGATCAGACTTTCTAACAATTTAGGTGCTGCAGGCGAGTTTGGAAATAAACTCGCCTGATAGATCACACCGATGCTAAACAGAAACACCGACAAGATGCCCGAAAAGATAAATAAATCGATCATCTGAAAAATTTAGAAAAGGTAACATGTATTATTTTCAATTACGTATACATCGAACGTTAAATAGGAATATGAGGAAATTGGTATTTCAGTGTGCTCAAATCACGCGACCTGTATGTAGAGTTATATGCTATATTACCATTTTCTTTATCATAATGACCTTCGGACCAATATTCTTCTCAACAAATAAATTCTGCAGAGAACGAAGGGAAAACGTCGCCACTGTGAAACTGGAAATAACGGAACCATGTGCATGTATGAACTTATTACACGAGGGCAAGTGCATTTCCCAAGCTTTGTTGTTCAACATACTATGAAGACAATTTCAAGTTTTTCTTTCTCATCATCAATAATATATGTTGATTATGGCCCTAAACACTTCTAGTGACTAAGATATGTACACTTAATTTTGAACTCGCAATTACACATGTAAATTATTGTGTGAATGAGGCGCAGATTACAGCATTTTTGTTAAGATTTGTCCACTTAAAAACAATAAGAAATCGCAATATTCACACATACCTGTAAAAGTAACGCACTATGTCGAATTGTTTACCAGTCAGCCGAAATCTCATAATAATTGTGACTATGAAAAGCATGTAGTTAAACATGTCGAATATGTTCCAACGAAATGCAAACCACTTCCGGATGTTTGCCGTAAAGGTATGTCCTCCGCTGTTAATCATCTGTAAATGTAAAACGGATATGTTCACATCCAGGATTGACATAACATATTGTATATGATCTCGTATGGTTAAAATTTGTTATGTATAAAAATTAATCATGTTTTAGTGTTATTGTGTGCGTTTTTCACTGTTATTTCAGATCATAAAACCATGTAAATTACCAGTTTCAAGATATTGCTATTTCCATAAATACCACAAGCAAAATAAGGATATAAATTGTTGTGGACATTAGCCTTTATCTACAGCAGAATACATTTGACTATATAATACAGGATACAATGTAGGTGAATTGACCGTCCCAATTAGAGCTATCACTTATGCTTATTTTTAAATACGACAAACCAATTTTAACCGTTGCTATGCAGTAGTTGGTTTACATTTAATGCAAATAAAACCTGTATGTACCTGTCTGAACTCCTCGCAGAGCATTGTGAAACTCCAACCCCAGACGACCCATTCCGTGAACGTCATATTTTCATTGAGGTCCACACACACGAAGTAGGCAAAGAGTCCCAAAAATGCTAGGTACGACACCTGATTGAGATCACAACATCAATTAAACTAATTGAATGAGCCTTTATACATAAACTGCCGTTATGTAAAATGAGAGCACCGCATAACGGGTGCCAACGCTCGGCTGCAGGTGCAGTTTTGAATAAATTAAAGCTTGTCAGATTATTTTTTAGAGGTCACAGTGACCTTGACCTTTGACCTAGTGACCCAAAAATGGCTGTGGCGTGTACAACTCATCAAGGTGCATCTACATATGACGTTTTAAATTTGTAGGTGGAAGCACTTTGATTTTAGAGCAATATGTCAAGGTTTTAGCAAGACGCGGACGGCGGACGTTGGACGACAGACGTCGGACGGTTGACGACACGACGAGCTGGCTATAACAATACCTCGGGTTTTCTCCGAAAACAGCCGAGCTAAAAATTGAAACTTGTAAATCAATAATGAATGGGAATGTATGTTTTAAATGGGGAAGCTTGGCATAATGGTCTTTGGGGTATCGTATTACTATCTTCATTAGTACAGGCAGAATGATTTTTTAATCAAGAATAAACGTATTTAACGTGATGTTCAACTGACATTCAGAATTGAACAAAGTTCTCTTACACTATTAACCACAAAAACTGAAATCGGCGAAGTGTACAAGTAGATCAACGCTTTTCCTATACCAATGGCGTGTTCGTCCTCGTTATCACATGCACGCACAGAATAAGTGGTCTGTATCGATTTCTGACTAGTGTCAATAGTATTGTCGTTCACCTAAAAGTTATTTCAACCACTTTATAACTTTTTAAAAAACACACCAACATTTTTTCCACAACAAAATACAAACAGTAACGGAAATATTTTGATCTATATTTTTTCTTATTTTAAAGTATCGAATGTCATTTCACATTAAAATGAACAAAATAATAGGACTAGTTATTTTCCATCACGCTCCAACTGTCTGGAATTTATTTTATATTTTTTTAAGAAAAATTTAGTAGTATTACACACGATGTGTGTTTATTATGATTCGCTTTTTTGTGTACTTGTATCTAATTAAAAATATGCGAGTAGCGTAATAAAGGCATATCTTTACGGAGAATGTATAAACAATCAAGCCCAATTTTTTTTATACGAAAACCTGTATCTAGTTCTATAAACATGTATACAACACTTCAATCTAGTTTCTATTGATCGTACTACGATGTTCTTATATACTATTTTTAAGGTTTTAATTTAAGCTTCAACGCTTAATAATTATAAAAGTCATTTATCAAGATGACTTGAAACTAACTTAAGAATAATGTGTTACTAAAATCCTTTTTCTGATATATTTTGTTAACGTGTTGATAAATAATGTGTATATACTAATTTAAATTGTGTTTTAATATTGAAAAAAACACATGCATGTATGATTACAATGAAAAACCGTTTAGTTTTCCTTTGCTGTGATAAGTTATAATGCTGGTTTGTTTCTTATTGATGTTTGTAAGCAGGTTTTGATAAACATAATAAATTATGAAAGATGTACATTCGCCATAAATGACGATCCTAAATCATCCATACTGAATAATTTCATTTTTTTTTCTGCATGTGCTTATCAATTTTCTTACCGCCTTTGATAACGCAAAATTAAAAAAGCAAAAGTACATTATTAAAACAATTTATTAACAAAAATGTAATAATTATCTGTGTCGTGTATATACAATCAATTTCACTCAACGCAAAATACTTGAAATACAACTGCACAATGTTTACAAGGTGAAGAAAGTGTTTGCTTACAAATTATAACTCACCGATGAAGTGCTAAATCAGTAGACATGCATTACAGAAAAACACATATTGTATTACCTTTTTGGCATCGCTCTTGTTTTTTGCATTGTTCGACTGTCTAAACTTGATACAAAAAACAAATAACGGCAAAAAAATCGCCAGAAAAATCTGAAAAAAACACATACAGAATTGTTGCATATTTAAGGGTTACAAAAGCAGCAGTAGACACGATTTTATCATCTCTTTTGAAGAGTAAAGTAAAATTAAGGTATGGAGTAAGGTGAGAATTGTATATACACTTTTAAAGAAAAATATATGATCAGTATTATTTATTATCATCTTGTGGCGAGTCGATTGTTTTATAAATGTGTCCTATATAGAAACGAAATATGTATACAGACATCCAGAACGACATTACCGAGAATGGGGAGTTTTAAATGCCCATACATAAATCACATATAACGTAGAATAAGTGTATTCAAAATTACTGACCTGCCACCTGTGCGTGAAGATCGCAATTCTTCCTCTCCAAATGAGGTTCAGCTTAGTTTGGCAGCATGTGTGGCTCATAAAAGTGAACATATTGTTTGCATAAGCGATATCCAAAAGTGTTGTTGAACCGAATGGTTCATCAAGTCTCCGAATCAACAAATTATGCGCATTTCCCTGATTGCTTTTGTAGCATAATGTTAACACATCATACGCTTTCTGTTCATATTTCCTAAAACAAAATCTGCACATGTATATAAAAAAAATGCGCTAAAAACAACAACAATGCACACTTGAGTCATCTCCAAAGTACTTAGAAATGTTTAAATTTAAATTGACATAACATTGAAAATGTACCAATCACGTTTAAGCCGTTGTTCAGTAATATATCAACAATATTTTACTAACATCGACACTTTTAAAATATCCTCAGCAATGTCAAACTCAGCCGCCATCTTGGCTATCTTTGATAACTTCTTGAGGAGAGAACTGGCTATCAGGGCGGCACCTTTCAATATTAAACTATGATTATATGCATTCATATATAAACAAATATTTGTCGGGGAATATACAGTGTGCGTTTATCTAGACGTCACATTTCATATGCAGTAGTAGCAGACATTTTAAATCAAAGCCAACGTTTTAAACACGAAACACTCAATGTAATGTAAACTTAATTGTATAAAATACTGCGAAAAGGTAAAAAATTGCCGCCAAACTACCAACCAATGTGATCTTTGCAATGAGTCCATGTTATTTCTGCAAGTTCTTCGCGGTTGAACAAAATGGCGAATAAAAATAAGTTCAGAACATTTTTCTTAATGTCGTCTTCGTTTTCTTCTTGGTTGCGTGATGTGTTACGAGTCTTATCTCCTTAATTGAAAGAAAGCAGTCAAAACACGTCGTGTTTTTTTCAGATAACTAGTAAAGTTATATTGACAAGGGATGGTTATCACTAACGAACATCAAAACTATTACTTTATTATTACAATCCACTCCTCTTATTCATACATATCCTTATATACATCGATGCAACATCTAATCGTTTTATGTAATTAATAAATAAAACATTTCAGTTAACCTTGGTCTTTTGAAATACAATTGGTTTAATAATTGGTATTTTGCGTATACATGTTTAGCCTTCGTTCAACTAGAATGCTGAATATGTTGTATCAATCCATTTACCTTCACAAAAATGTTTTACGGTTTTGTTCTTTAACACACAACATTCTAAATATATAGAGACTTTAAATCTTTAAAATACAAACTTCCAATGCAATGTTTACGTTATGGCATATAATAAGATAACTATCACCTACTTGTGTGAGTTGTGTGACTTTTGTAGGGGTTAAGTTGGTCATCATTGAGAGTTTCAGCAATAAAGGCCCCAACTGCACTCAACTCACAAGATTTATCAGTACCATCACATTCTGTTTGTTCAATGTTGCTATTACCCTGCAATAAAGAACAATTACAAAAGCTATAAATAGACAAAATAAGGTTATAATTATGCTATCATTTGAAGAGTCTGATACATGTATGGCGTAGGAATAGGCGAGGCTAGCTATTTGTATGTTTATTTATTAAAACCGTTGAGAGCATCCCTAATTCGTCTAAAATGTTTGACCATCTCTAACATATCGATTTGTTGTGTACATTGTAATGACATGTGTACATAAAATAGTTCAAAGAGGACGTAACATACGAAGAATTAAACATTGATTATAATCATGATAATCTCAAATATGGACAGGGCTAAAATTGTATTATCGGTTAGGGACTTGAACATTTTTTAGCTGATGTGTTTAACTAAACAAAACGGAAAAAAATAGCTTCATTTTTTTAATGTAAAACCTTGATGACAGATAAACGTACGGGATAGTGAAATATATATATATATATATATATATATAACTAATATGCTGCTCTATTTAACATTAAAAAGTTAAAGAGTAATTAAGATTAAAACAAACAAGAAAATTCCTATATTTATCCTATAATTAATTCTACGTAATGAACGTAAACATATTTAATAATATATTTTGATATTTTGTTGTAAAAAACAAAATCAAGTATAAAAACCTTGTTATAGGATATTCGACTTCTTACGAACTCTTCAATTGTGGTTCCTCCTTTGTTCAGAACCTGTGTAAAAAAACGAAGTACAATATTCACATAAAAAGTATGTTTATACAATCAAATCAACGCACGACACTGTTTAAAAAGAAATATCGGGTAGCTAATGTATATATGTATTTCAAAGGTATAAAAGCTAAATGTATCTTACTTACGGTATGATACAACGTCCACAGTGTGTCATGATTCACGATTGCCAAATCTGGTGTGTTAGTCTTGAACACACATAGTAGTTTTCCCTGAAATTCAATCAAAATGATGAAATGATTTAATGAGAATATAATGAAATGCTTGTTAAAAATATATGACCCCAACTTCAGTCAGAGTGATCGATATGGGCTGTTAAGACGCGGACCTCAACAGAATATAACATTGCCTTTTTCTCGAGTAACCATTTATCGCAATTACAAGCGTCCTATATAATTCGGGCGAAAATTTATTTAATGAAATACTATGAACGTTACCTCTCGATCTCAAAACAAACAACAAGCGGCGCCGCCATTTATTTTTGGAATTAAATAAAAGGATTTTAACTATGGAAGATCATACATATATGTTGTAAACTAATTTCAGTTTGCCTGGACTTTAAACTGTTGACCTTGAAATCAATAGTTGTCGTCCTTTCCTCCTGACTAGGCTGCACAAAAATTAAATTCTCATATGTCAACCCGTTATTTACATCAAGTGCGGAAGCATACGTCTAAGGGAAAGTCAACTGACAAGCAATTCGATCTTCCAACGCACCGGGGCAAAACAAGTTATCTTACATCTTCGAAGGAGACATACGTGTTAACAAATACATTTTATGACAATGATATGTAATATATGGCCGTCTTCGCCTCTTTATATTCAGTGCCTTCATAGATTGGGCATGTGCATACTTTCGATTCAATCATCTTCAATGACCTTTCAGTAAGTATGGATATTTTGTAACTGCAGTACAAATTCACTTGAACTTAAGGGGAAATATATGTGAAAATTGCCATGATTTATAGTCTAGGTGTGATTCGCATATGGTCCGATTGCTCCGTACTGTAGATCACAAACACATACCTTTTTCCTGTTCCCGGGGGATCAATCATCCCAACCATTGACACTCCCGCGGAGCATCCATAAGTTTCACTGATATTCGCGGTAATACTGCCTACTTAAGTTTGGTATGCACTTCGCTTATAGGTAATACGCGTGTTAGATACAACATAAATACATGAACAATATATGCTCTTTGGTGTTCAATATCGTTGTTCAAATCAAAGTATCCCCTCTAGATAATATAAACACAAATGTATTGTTTATAACTTCTCAATTGTTTACTTTTCAACATACTTTTTAACGAAAACAAATTTACCTCTAAATCTTGGCTGGTTTTAGGACGTTTATGATCGGATGTGGTTGTCAGGGAACGCGTTGTAGCATTTTTCAATTGGCCTTCTAGGTTAGGACTTAATATAAATCATGATAAATGATAAATCTGTGAAGTTAAACAACATCTTAATATGTTAATCAACAACACGCACACACAAAATACACACACTCACTTCGAAAGGCAGTGACCCGATTGAAATATAAGTCTTCCTATATTATCTCCTCCTAACCGAAAATTTTTAACTCTGGTAAAGAATATCTTTCAATTTTGATATTTTGTCAACATATGCAGTTTATTATATTTTCATTTAAGCTATATTGTTGAGATGCCTATGAATAACTTACAAAAATGCTTTAAACATTCAAAAAGTATATACATTATATAACAAATCTACAAACACGTTGGCCGCAGTAATACCGAAGGCGAACGAATCGAAGTCAAATCGCACGAAAGTGTTACTGAAGATAATGAGTTATATAATTGCGCCAGCACGCATAGTAAGAAGTTGAGTTGAACGTATCGTTATGTTAAACACAAACAGGCTAAACAAGACCCATTACATAATGAGCATCGCAACATGCATGATCACTTGTCTCATTAAATATATAATTTCATGTTGATACCACATTTCTATGATTCCTAAAACGTAAGAGCATATAGTTGCCGCTTTTCCCGTGTGACCGAAATCTAATTTGGATGGACTTGCGTGTGCGTAGGTCTTAGAAGAAAATCGTTTCATTTCTGCTCAATGTCCGTATGTCCGTATATCCATCCTTCCGTCTTTCCGTCTGTCACAATTTTTGTTTCCGCTCGAGATAGTAGACATTTGAACCAAATTTGATGCAACTTGCTAAGATATAAACCTCATTACCATGTCATTCCAGATCATTTTTTCAATGAGTGGTTGTCTTTTGTTTATTAAATAGAGGATATTTGTTGGATTCCGTAGAATATCGATTTTAAATCACGAGTGAACATAGAAAATGATATGTTCACGAGTGGCGCAGCAACGAGAGAAACTATTTTATTTAATATTTGTTTTCTATTATCACGAGTGAATGAAAATCGATATTCCACCAAATCCAACAAATTTTCTTTTTATTTTATTCTAACAAATGAGTTTTGTGTATTTTTTGCCATTCTGAAAAATAGAATTCCCCGTTGGGCGCCCCGCTTTTTTATTACATGTATTTTTAAATGAAGCTAATCCGTATGTTTTTATAAACATCAATTCAGAGTAGTCGCCCTTAGTAAAATTGTCTTTAATTGGGGGTCACAGCGGGGAAACCAAAGATATCTAAAAATAATTCCGGTAATACAAAAAGAAAATCTTCGACAATTTTCACTGTTATTTTCCACTGTTGGAAACAATGAAATATCAGTTTATATTCACTGATATTTCTCTATAAACCATCGGAAAGCATAAAATAATAAACACACTTAATAGTTCCGCGCAATACCTCATACAGGAATTATCAGATTTAGATAAAATTTTATATGTAGCATCCTATATGGAGGACATGCGCATAATTATAAGTTCGTTCAGTTCCAATGATATTACAAGTTTGTATTGAAATTTAATTTATTTCGCGCGATGTGTCAGACACATATGATCCGAATTATAAGAAACTTGATATGGAGCATCTCTTTATGTTGAATATGCGCGTCGTTATCTTGTCGTTTTTGTCCAATAAGTTTTAAGGGTATTACTGTCGTTTGGATGTAAATATGTCATTTAACTAATGATTTATTTCTGCGCAAGAACTCATGAACTAATGATCCTTATTCGAAGAAAGTTTATATGTAGTTTCTTCTAAGGAACGACTTAGGCATTTTGTTTTATCTAATTCTGATTATTCTGGGAGTTATTGCAGTATCAATAATAATAACCCCCTTTACGCATTTTCTTCCGGACACTTATGGTACGAATTATGGCACTTCAAATGAAGCTCCCCCCCCCCATTGGAGGGACACGCCAGTTTAGTTTCAGTTTGCTCCGCTCTAAATAATATTCCGGCAGATATATTACTTTGAAAAATAAAATATTTTTTTCATAAAAAATGCCTTTCCAAACATGAAATGATGAATTTTTGTAGGCAGTATATCTATAAGATGGACGTTCACATATTTGTCAAGTCTGCTCTAGTGATAGTGACTTTCATTAACATATTATAAATTTAATAATAATTTGTTTTCACACCATTAACTAGTACACTGACAAAGCATATCATTGGGAAGTGTTATCAGTTTCCTATATTTTCTTTTTTGTAATATAACAATGATCTTAATAATTATTATTTTAACGGCATAAATCAAATTCCAGCAATATTACAGGCAGGGAAAGTCTTGTAAACATGTAAATATAACAGTTATTAGCAAGTAAATATTTAGTATGTTGTAACAAAAGTTGATCTAACTTGTATCATATCAGACAATCGGTTGTGTTTTTTAAATTAAACGTTCTTAAACATGTCGAGCAGTTATCAAGTTATTTCGTATATGTATGGACTGCAATCGGAAAACGGACATATTTATGGTGGTATTTTTTGCTTGTTACTAGCGTCGTCCTAAAAACAGGAAATCCAACCGACCAAATTATTACCAAAGGAAAGACAAACAAACGGAATCACACTTGTGAAATTAACTGTAAACCTGTATCCGTATAACAACAGGGTTATTAACATAAGCACATCAAACGTATTGTATCCCTTAAGCAAGACAAATTAACTAAACCGCTCGAAACACTTTACAGAGCTGAAAAGATCATTCATTATCTGAACTTCTGTAACCAGTTTCACATGGCAAAAACATCAACACTTCAGTAATATAACTTTAAACAAAGTAAACACAAAAATGACCTATAATGGATTATTATCAGAACTACCGAAATATTCGTGAATAATACTTTTATTATTGTTTAATCATTCTAGTGATTGCTGATGAATTACGAAGCAAATTTGAATCATATTATTTGAGGTGATATTAAAACACGTATACCTCCAAGAAACTAGAAAGCAAGCACAACGCTGGAGAAAGTGTAGCAGGATTGGTATGCATGGATGCTGTTCGATTTCAAGGCAATAATTATACCTAACAAGTACGAAACTTTTATCTTAAATACATCAAGAAAACTTACAATAACAATATTTTGAGGGATACAATATGAATATTTTATATAATTCTAGCGGTTTGCTAGAAAGAGCAAGCATTACAACACGAGACATACGCAGGCCCAGATGTTTGATCCGAAATACTTTGTTCCTCACGTGCGCACACGACAACTTGCAATCCTGACATTTAATGAAACTTCATTGAAGGCTACTATATTGTCGATATATTTCACCCTGGCAAGATTGGTTGAAGTGATACAGATGTAATAACTCTCAACATTTACGTTTACAAATTAATTACATTTCAAACGTTTTATATACAAAAATGTATACTATGCACACTATTTGTCATTAGCATCATTAAAAATATTTGAAATGCTTATTGAAATACTGTTAACATTGACGCAAACAAAACACAGAACTTGGCATCTTTTAAATCATGTACAGCCCATTTAGCTTGTTACCAAAGAAAGCCTGACAATACATGATCCTCAACTAACGCCATAAGTGTCAATTCCATAGATAAAACTTGCAGGAACACATGTGGAGAACTGTGCGAGCGCTTGTGAAGAGTTATCAGTGTGCACGGCATACCTGCACGAGTGCACGTGTAGAGCTGTAAGTGCGCAAATGAAGAATTGTACGTTCGGATTCCACCTCTTTGATGCAGTTGAAACAAAAGTTCATAGACATATAACGTTTTACAATTGTGCATTTGATACATTGTGTTGTGGTAAGTACCTTTGCAAAAATGTTTTGATCTTTGTATTGTCAAAAACCAACTTAGCTGGTGTTTGTTGAACGCGTCCTGGCGAAAATAACCTTCTCTTCTGTCGTGTCGTCATTTTTCAGTTAAGCAATCACTTAAAATGCAAAAATATGTTTTATATATCCTCTATCTAAATCGTCTGTAGTGCTAGCTGAAAAAATACAAATAGGTGTAAAAAGCTTTTTCTTTTGTATAGATGGCGCAAGGCAGACTTAACTAAAATAATACAATCACAAGGCAATAATTTCAATATCTGCGCTTTTAATGTGGCAGCCTTTTATCTTGAGGTTCGAATCCAAACATAAACGTGTTTTTATTTTAAGATCGTTTTCGTTGCTCTTACAAATCGTGAATTTCAATGTTTAAATCTATCAACGAAATTTATTTTAAGTGCAGACTTGAAACAAAGGCAAAATCATGCGTCAATGAACCGTTTGAGAAGTAGTTTGTACATTAGATAAGAGAATGACAATGAATTAACACACAACTTAATGCGTTCACACATTGTTCATAGGCAAAATTATTGTACAGCGTGTAACTGATCTATTGTAAGCAGGCTACAACGTAAAGGGTTGTGATAAGGTCGGATAATATTACGCATACCCTGCATTTTCTTTCAATACAATTTGCACTGCATACAAATAAGGGAATTGTAATTATAAATTTAAAAAAAAACATAGAATACACTGAATAGCTTTACAAATCCGTGTTAATCACTTCATTATATTCCGGACCCGGATATTTCAGTTCCAGTTTAAACTAAACTAACATAAATATAAACTATTTACTTGTGATGCACCAAGTTACAAAAAACATTAACGGTTGACCTATTATTATTACCGGCTAATGTTCATATTCAAGTGTCATTATTTTATTTTGGGTTGGGTCGCTTATTTTATGTTCGCATCGTATCGCTCACAAAAATGTCGTACAAATGTAGTTCTTTTAACTGGTCAAGATTTCAAAAACGAATGCGAATCTTGCTTATGAACACTGTTTTGCGCGAGCAATCACTATTGGGTATAGTTAGCAAAAGACCAAAGTAAGCCGTCCAACATGTCAACAGATTGTTATCGCGAGTTATATAAATGTGTCAATTACGTCTACGCTAATAGCCGCCACCCTCGCAGTTCAAAGTTTAATTTGTTCGAGTAGAAAATAACAATTATCGTGACGTTCCTCCTGTTTGTAACCACAAATATACTGTTTAACTGGAAGGCAAAACATAAAATCGTACGATTTATGCCATGAAAAAAGCATTTTACAAAATCAGGTTAACATTTTCCAAACGATGCAATCTGTTAACTGAACATTTCGGTATGTTGACTGCAAAACTATTTAATGCATGTAGACATGAGATATGCTTGATATGTCCTCTTTCAAATCAGTTGATTAAACCACGATCATAAATATGTTTGTATTTTCCCAACATTAAAGTTACTACTTAAGATATAATTATACCATAGCAATATCCAGAAAAGGTAGGACACATTAGTGTAAGAATATTCGAACAAACAGATGAATCACTAGATTAAAATATAAAACATATATGATAAAAAAACATGCTCACGCGTATTTCCGGCTATCATAAGTCCAGGTGAAGTATGTTAACTTGTGAAAGTCAATCATGAAATAGCACGTGTGTTAGCTACAGTTAAATGCACCGCCTTTTGCAAATTGTTAAGTTTAAATTTTAATAAAATAAATAATAGCATTTAAGTCAAAGACACATGCTTAACACACCATGCGAAGTAGAGAAAACAATTAAAATCGAAACCTAAATTGCAAAGCCTTTGTAGTATTTTGTAATACGAGAATGAAGGTATATATTGAATTTCAATTTTGAATCATAATAACAGATTTGTTGATTATCGTAAATGATAATTGCTGTTAAACAAAACAACGGATCAAAATTAAGTACATATTGTAACAATGAGCAGAATGAGCGCACATTTTTAGATATATTAAATAATTTCATTTCAACTGCATCATGTAGGCTTTAGTATGTGTGTTGCAATTGATGTCTGACAAACTAGCGTTTGTAAAGCGTGTTAATGATATAAAACCTTCTGTCCACTTTGTTTCCGAAATGTTCCCGAATCGTTCCCGAAAGTGACTTTGACAAAATTGATACAAGGCGGTTTCGGGATGATAGGAAAACAATCGGCAATCCGTCCGAATGTTCAGGAAAACATCGCTATTTACTCGGCATCTTCAGAAAACACCTGCACGACGTCTCGTCTACACGTTTTATCTACTCCAAGTTGATCTTGCACGATACAAAACGACAGATAATAAGGTACACAAATATGTGAAACGAGTGGACCAGTTCTGCTCCAGGTTAATACAACGAATGCATGCCGATTATGTAATGATGCGTTCCACTTTAATGATTAGCATCACGCTTTAACTCATCTTTTAACAACGTATAGATCTGACCAAACGACTGAATGATGTCAATCGTTTCAATCGTGTTTATCTCAATTGTTTTCAACAATGAAGGAATTGTCCTTGAGCAACATGATCCGTCTTCAATCTGGGGTATCATATGACATCGTATTGAATCGTCACATCACGCGAAAGAGCGTTCAACTATTATATTGCGGTTATCATTAGCGATAAAGGACACGTCGACGAACACGTTTTGCGATCTATTTCACTCCATTAGATCCCTAGTCTCAAGACCAGACACTTTTTTACTGAAGGGCTCCGAAGGCAAGAATGGAAATGGCTAAGCTAAAAACTACATTTGCATGAACCAGCCTAGACGGAGCCTTACCTGGAGCAACAGAAGGTAGAAATAAGCTTTCCCGTCGTGGCAAGTGTAACGTTTTGACTGATGTACTGCAGAGAATTTCGCGAACTTAACAATCAAAATCTTTACTACAATCAGCGAATACATAGTCTTTTTTTTTTAATTTGTCGACTTTATTCGTAAAGAACATGAAGCATACAAGTAGTATCGATATTGCTCATATTTTACTGAAACGCGTTTTAGCTTGTGTGTAAACCTTTATTCCGACCACCGAGAAAGTGGAATATATGAAAATCGATTACAAAAATTATATTTTGAACAGAAATGCTTCTGAAGTTCTGATTATCGTTTGTTCTACGGTTCTTATGCCAGATGTACTGCAATGCCGTATGATAACGAAGCTGTGATGTAACCACTATCAAGTATTTTGCTTAAAACTATGTGACGGCAATGTAAAAGTGGAGCTTTACCATAGATTAAACACTCATTCAAATGCATAAGTGCCTACATTGTATAGTTTTTAAACTTGTATTGCTTTTCATTTAAAGAAGGAGGACAACTACGCCGTCTAAAATATCAAGTATTATTTACACGCGGTTATAACATGCGCTGTTGATAACATTATAAGACATAATAGTTTTTCGTTTAGCTACATTTCATAGTAAAACGTTCCGAGCAGATTGTGAAAGGTCAGCATTACAGACATATGTATGGGATAAGCTTCAAATGTATAATAACATACATAGCTAACGCATCGAAATACATAGTACCTAGAGACAAAAATCATTATATCGCGTTACTACAGATTGTACGCTTTGAATGAAACGAATATACGATTTTGCACTGAATATAATTGACAGAAGCCTTGTCGAAGCCTGGGTTGTGTTTTCCTAAACGAATACAAATGTAGACACAACTAATTGACTTTACTTTTATGCAAGACCTTATGCATAAAGTACAATATGACAGTTATAACATAACTCGACGTAACGACGCGTTGTACAGAAATTGACTTTTTATTACCAATGTGTGTATCTATTCTTTTGTATTTCCAAAGGACTTTATTCAGATTTGATATTAATGACAGCATAAACTGATAACATGTTAAAGTTTACGGATTTCCATATGTATATGGCTGTTCATGATGTTATTGTATTAGTTTTAATATAAATATAAACACACCGTGTTCTCTTTTTTTATCTGGTGGCTGATTTGAGCGAGTATTTTATGTAATGATATATACTTTGCTGTTTATTGTTGTGACATATGTTGATAATTAATATTCTGCCACACTTGTAAAGATCAAACTTACTTATTAATGGAAATAAATACTCTGATTTGAGGGCGGAATTGATATTACTGCTTATCAATCTCCATGACCGCTGATACTCAAGTCGACATTGCATCTCTGCAAACATGCCATTAACATAATTATGTATTACTCATTTCATGCTCTTCTATTCACACTTTTGTTATACGTTCCCGAACTATAGCCTAACACATTATTGTATAATTAGTTTTTTTATTAAAAGCTTGCTTTAATAATTATGTTGAAATATTCAAATAATCCTATATACAGTACTTAGTTTATAGCATGTTTGTTACTTGTGTAATCGGAATATATGACACTGTGTATGGGCTTGTTGAAAATACGCTTTTAAACATCAACTGCCTGGATAAATTGCAGAGCTTTTGGACTTTACAGAAAAAAATAACAAGCACACGTCTTAACACAATATTTATTTGGAGTATGTATTTGATGAGCGGATAACAGTTGACCGTTATTTCGAACTCACTTAGTTTTCCAGTAATAATAATAGTTTATATATAGCATATAGCAATAATATACAGTATTGTATTAAGGTAATTGGCATTTGCATTTTATGTATATATGTTCTACGTCGTGTTTTCCGTCCAGCATGGTTTACAGGGGAAGTTTGTAAAATAAGACAGAAAGGAACGAAGTATTGTTACAAGTTTTGTTACATTAAGTGTGAGTCATTTTAAAGCGATAATGATTGTATCTTTATATTCATAGAATTTAAGTTCCACAAATGATTTGTCCGAATAAGAGACATATTTTGTGATAAATGTCATACTAGCAGAATGAAACGCATACTTCCGGTATCGAGTTTACTACTTTTACCAACAAGATTCCGCATTTCAGTTCAAACAGGTCAAAAGCCTTTGTCAATATACGCTGTTCTCAATGTAAACGTGTTATTATATAAAAGATTCATTTATGAAAGGTCAGTGTTTATGAAGACATCGCATATAAAAAACTAATTGCGACTTTAGATAGCAATTAGCACATAGGTATTAGCCATAACAATGATGAAAATGCGATATTTAAGGAGGTTATTACGGACATTGAAGTCCGCAGTTCATAAACAATTTTTATGAGCTTAAAAAAATTTGTTAAGTTTTCATATTTGCAGTATATTCGGTAATAAATTTTACTGGGTACCGGTACCAGGTAACTACCAGTTAACGCAAGTAGATTGATCATCATCATCACGTGGTAAACACATATATGCAACTTGTATATGCCTAGTGAATTGGATATATTTTATATATAAAATGATCAATCTACTTGCGTTTTTTATAGTATGTATATCGTTATGTCACCTATGTTCGCGAAATTGTATTACCGAATATACTGACAAAATTAAAAAATTTCAAGTAATGTTATATACCAGTCGTGATATTTTAATCAATTTAAACTACTAATTGTACAAAAAAACGGTATTTTTAACTTGTCTTTTCTTCGTCGTCGTTGTCGACGGTACCTTTATCACACTTAGCGAACAGTCGTAAACAAAAGTCATCAATTATGGGAGTGATGATTTATGATTTACTTCACGCCATCGTGAAACAATTTCGCACTAGAAAATAATACATATATTTTTCGTTTTTCTGGTAAATAAAAACTTTTAGAAACTGTTTGGTATTTCATTTGCATATTCGTTAACATTTCAATGCATTATCGAGGAATACGTGTTCGACAATTAGTGTCCAGTACTTAAACATTATTAATCTAAGGATAGGGGTCATGTCTCCTTACAACAGAACATAAGTGAACGTTTCGCTAATTTATTAAGAAGCGAAATGTTATTATGACCTCAGACATAACAGTTTATTCCCTGCAACGTGGTCGTTATGTGTTAAGCAAATGTCGATGTAAAAGGTCAATATTAATCGAATTTGTAGTTTCTATAAGTAATGATTGTGTTTAAAAGATGTTCTTTTTGTATGTATTGAGCCGCGTGCGCATTGAAACTCAATTTTGATTTACTATTTCGCATTTACTGTTCAGTTCCTAAGGGAATAACGTAACGTTCTTTTAAAAAGTTTTTAAAAAATTGATAGTTTGATTGGCCCTATGGAGACGATATTACATGCGTACACTGAGCATCTCCGTTCAAAGCATACCGAATATGAGTGTTTTAATGATTTCGTCCTGACAATGATTCTCCTAATGACTCTCCAATGCGATGAAGTCTTACGAAAACTTAAGTAAATATACATTTGTCATATTGATCACTAGCTAAATTACAAAGTTATCCATCGACGACACTAATTTAAAACACATAAAACCTAAATGTATGGACTACGCGATTTACTTTGAATATGCAATTTATGTTCCAGGTAAATAATCTAAAGCGCAATTTGTGATAATAATGAGTGGATGTGCACGATAACTCAATGTAACGGAAACTCCATGAGAACCATCTTCAACTTCAATAGTCACGATGTATGCATGAACTGTAATAACAGGTCTATATGATGATTGGCAATAGAGATTGACCACTAAACCAATTGTTTATGCGTTCCAAATTACTTTCTTTTCCTATGTATTATAACACCTTTATTACAATTTACTTTATTCATTTTACGGTAACATATCACACCATATTTATATAGACTGCATAAATAAATCTACGGTATATGATTTCCACTTGCCTCTTCTGACGTTAACTGTACAGACAATCATCATTCAGAACAACAAAACTGTTCCTTGTTATTATCGTACGTTCACTTCATAAAGTTGATATATGTGCTTTCCATTTTCACCTCTTGCAACAGATATGAATTGCGATTTTTGAAATACGATCATTCATGTGTAATTCAATTTTCGGACTTGGGACGTAGTATATCCCTTTATATAGTGAAATCCCAAATGCCTCACAAATTAATCTTGAGCCATTTTTTATAAATTGGTGAAACAATTTTGTTTTGTACAAATTTACATACATTTGAGGTTGTATCATAAAACATCGATTTTGACATAATTTACACTAGATTTAATTTAGTTCGATTCCAAATTAAAAAGCAAAAAAAAAACTATTGGAAAAAAATATTGTTGGTAAAACATTCCGTCCGTTAAATATATATGCCTAAAACTATTGTTCTACTGTAAAATATTAAATATATTTAGAGTTACTTTTTAAATATCAAAAAGAGGAAACATCGCTCAAAAAACTCATTACGATGGTCTGACTTAATTCACTACCGTGAGCTATTAATAAAACATAATTTTTCTTTACTTTGATGCAGCATTCAACGTTAAGAGACCATTCTTGACAAAAAATACTGTGCATTAAAAACTTAGTAGCAGTTCCATATAAAAGAATCGATTATTAATTATTTTGTTGCATCTATTTGTGTTTTATAAATGTCTTACAAATTCGAAAACAGTTCTATTTGTATGATGAAAAATCGACTTTTTTACATAATTTACTATGTAGTACATTTTTTGGATTCCAATGAACAAACGTTAAATAGTCAATTGGAACTTATCTTGTTGGCAAAGCATTCTGTCCTTCTATAACTTTAGCCTTAAATAATCGTTCAAATGTGAAAATATTTATATTTTAGTTAAATGCAATTGTAAGATTGATAATCACGCTCATTTCGAAGGTTTGACTTAAGGAGGTATTATAAATTGAACATAACTATTGCTTTTATTGCACTTCAAGATGCGTATTACCATCCTTTAGAACACTTAGTTTGCATTAACTAGCAGTTCCAGATATCCGCTTCAGTAATAAATTGTAATAAATACGCCTTCAACGCCTTAAAAGCAATAAAAGCATAAAATCGACACTTAAATGTGATTCATGCTAGGCGTTAAATGTGAAGATAAACCAGCTTGGGTGAAATGTTTCAATCTGGATTATACTGAATTACTTTATCATTGTTTTAAAATGAATATATGATCAAACGTTACGAATGAAAAATATACTATAATAATCCCCATACGGGCAACTGAATATATTGAAATCTGTTGATTAATGTCTGCAGGTTAAACAATTTGCAACAAGAGCTTATGTTTGGCCCGCATTTGGCCCCCGATCTTCGATAGATTCCGTCATTTGACCTGTGCATCTTGACGTATTGTCTATTATAGACAATAATGTATGTTAATCGATATCTTTAGATAAGCGGGCTAAATGTTGCATTAGATAAGCCTAGTTGTCATGAAGAGGATATTTGTTAGCTTCAAACTGTTTTATTCTTTAGTTAAAAATAAAATAGTTCATAATTGATTGAGCAAGTGAACTTGTATTATTAATATGCCGCCAATTTCAACATTAATTTGCAGGAACTGCTACCGGCACTTCCAAATGACTAGAGCCGTAATGTTTTTGGGTCGTCTTGACCCGAGCATAAATAAGGCATGAGTTTTCTTTTACACTGAGGGAGGGTCTTAGACACAGTTTACAGGCAACTTTTACAGGCTAATTTAGGGACGAAATTGTGAGTACATGTATTCAGCGTTGTAACTTTCTTATCATCCATCCAATTTTACGACGACAAACGATATTTCTTTAATCATAGAACCACTTTGTATATTTTTCCAAACAAAAGCCCATTTGCACCTCGAATGAACCGACCAACATTAATATAATTCTGTTAAACAAATAGGTTTGTTTCAAACTTAATTAAAATATATGAAAACGACCGATATCTACAAATCATAGTATCTTATGACAAACGATAAGAATCATATTACAACATTTGCATAAACCATAATGGAGTATGGATACGCTCTTCTGACAGTGGAATGTTTGTTTCCTCATTGTCTGTCCTGTACAAGACGAGTAACATCCCAAAACGAGTGATTGCAAATGTTTCAACTTGATTACAGCGTTTGGTTAGAAAATCTCAATGTATCTGACTGTATGACCTGCAATCTCAAAAAATGATTTTAAAAGTAAAAAAAAATAAAAAATTAAGAGACGATAAACCATCAAAACTATCTGCATAAATAATTTCAAGGACAATTTAATTAAACCAAAGCTATACAATATGTGTCGTGTATGTAATATTTGTATCATACCGCTGCATTGATATCTGCCTGATATAACGTTTAATGATATATAGAGAATTACAGGTTACTGCCTGATCTTTTTTTTATATATCAGGCAAGGCTTAGAATAATATAGCGGCGAGGCTGGTCGAGCCGTTATTTTATTCGTGCCGAGCCTGATATACAACAACAAAAATCAGGCAGTAACCTGTTTTTCTGTTAATAATAACTCTACGTCCCCGATTTTAAAGAAAAAATGAACAAATCGCTAAAAAGCTGCAGTTTTAGCCGGAAGGAATATGACTTTTGTCGGTTGACGTGTTAATAATGACGTCATGAGCACGCGCGCTTAATATTTGAAAAAAAATGTGTTAGGAAATCATTATGGTGCGCTACCTTAAAATTTGCAATTTTACAAGAATACATGTAAAAATTCAGTTTTTACTGCAAATAATGCATTACTAAAAAGTGGCAGGTGGAAAACAACTTATATATGCTCAAGAACTTTAAGTGTTCTATTTTTTCATGTTTTTTTTTTATCAAAATGTATTCATTGTTAGAAAACCTATTGCAACACCAGTTAACAGTAGTGCAGAAAATAGATATCATGGTTAGCATACGTAAACAGAATAAATTTGTAATTTTAAACTAAACAAAATGATATGTAACATTAAAGTTATTTCTATTTTAGTAACATTTCAATAGGTATAACATTTCTTCTATTGAGCTTGCATGACGGTTAAGCTGAACAGAATTAACTGTAGATGGATATCATGTTTAGTCTATTTGAGGCGTATCAACCCTCACTAAGTTCATTTCTTTGTTTTATCAATGACAGGAACAAAGAAACACTGATTGTTTTTTTATAATAAACCTATTGAAGAACAATGTGCTTATACGCTTATGGCTGCCTTTTGTATGCTGACATTTCTTTTTAATTTGAATTTCAAACTACAAAGTCATTTAAAGTGACAAACCGGTACCTTCAATGAATATGTAAAGCTATACTTGTTAAACAAAAGACAATATTTTGAACCAATAATGCATTGACAATTAAGATAGACAATATAATTTCATGTGTTAAGCTATTGAGCGGAAACAATATTTTTACTGCAGTAATTTTGAATTGCAAAACAAACACCATGTGCAATGCAAAGTGCCATTATAATAGCATAAATAAATCTCAATTTATTGGGCTAAAACCAG
The DNA here is from genome assembly GCF_020536995.1 of Dreissena polymorpha. Taxonomy (NCBI): domain Eukaryota; kingdom Metazoa; phylum Mollusca; class Bivalvia; order Myida; family Dreissenidae; genus Dreissena; species Dreissena polymorpha. The sequence continues at coordinate 86,377,925 of NC_068356.1, forward strand.
TTGTGTATTATTCATTACACTTATCATATAGACCTTGAATCCAGCCATCAAACCATTATCAAGTCATTATAATTTATTAACCATGATATAAAGTTTCACAGTTTCAATGATCACTTTTTAATAAATTAGCTCCTTTTGTTTCATTCAACTGAGTAATTGAGCTGAAACCGTTTTACAAGAAAGGATCTTAACAGATCCCAGAATTCATATCTAGATATATGAATGTGATATCATGATTACCGTAGAGATCAGCAATATCTCGTAGAGATTAGCAATATCTGCTTACATGTCGTATTTGTATATTCTTTTACCAAAGTAATTAATAAATAATATGTTATATGCAATAATATTCCTTTTAATGAATTTATAACCATCAAATTTATAAAATCCGCAAAAACAGAGAAAAAAACATGTTTTCACAATATTACACATTGAAACAGTTGGTGACGGTTTATAAAAGCATATGCATATATTCAACATAATGAGTACCATTAGCGTTTTTAAATGTGTTGTAATACAAACACTTTGTGTAAATAAAATGTGTAATCTAATTGAGGTAATAATTGTGATCCGTACAATGTTATTATTGATGTTAATTAAATTACAAGAACCCAAATTAATTTATTTTACAGGTGTCTGGTATACTGTATAGCAAATCTGCAAATTGCATAATTTACATAAAGAGATTTGTTCAGAGATTTGTGCATTTGTGAACAATGTCGTGTAAGTAATATACTAAAACTGCAAAATTTTACCAGTTTTATATAAGTATGACTACACTTGAAAACATAGAAATTACTAGAAATGACACGGCAGAGGCCGACGCGTATCCCCGCATGTTTGGCCCAGGGGGCCCCAGGGTTGGTAATGGGACCATGCATAGTTGAGATTGACCGTATTGTCATAAGAGAAGTTCAGAATCAATTATCAATTCCGTGCGCTGAACTGCACACTAGTCCATATTAACGGACTCCCAGAACCTTTGATAATTTTGGCTATGGCGGCTCTGGGAGTCCATATGCACTCCTTCATACACATGGGTGCAGTTCAGCGCACGGAATCCGTGCGCTTCACTTAACAGAGATACAGACGTCGTTCGAGACAATTGAGGAAAATAATGAATAAACTTCATAACCATGTTAAATTTACCTGAATGGAAACTTACGGATGTTATCCTTTGCATGCATCCGATAAAAACACGACGATGTTTCAACACACTTTTCTCGCTGACATTGTTATGTTTAAATTTGAAACAGTGTATTCTGTATCGAATACCACATCGTTATCGACTTTTTGGCTCCAACACATAATGCTACGTACAAAATATTGGTGTAATGCGACCTGACCTATATTGGGTCAATTTTCCAATATGGCGGATAGCGTGCAAAACGAAACCTTAGTCAATACAAATCAATTATTTCTTGCTTTAATGGTACCATTTGGATGAGTTTGTGGTTTAGATAGGTAAAATTTAATAAGCTCTTGCAGTTTCAGTGTTCATAAACCTTTGAATTGTTGATAACATTTTGCACCCATGGACAAGAGAGAGCGCATTGCAACTCTCAGCCTAAGTTGAATTATTGCAACTAGCATCATAATATTATAAATTATAGTATGCGTGTGTGTTTGTAATTCAAAGTTTGTTTACAGGTCTGAGTTTTCATGACTACAGTATAAGATTAAAGTTTGAGAAAAAGTAGGTCAAATTTACCCCGGCTGCCCGGGTGTTGGTCAAAGAAAGAAGTTTGATCCAAATAGACATGTGCACGATGTTCAATGAGACCTTAATGTGCACTGGTAGACCATTAATAAATTGTTTTATGCATAAAACCGACAAAATTATAAAAATAGATGTCCACGCCGCGCCTGCTCGTTTGCGGCATTGATTAACTCCACCTTTTCATCTCTATTCACCGCTGACATTGACTGCGCATGCGTAGAGATAAATTAATCCCTTGTAGAGTTGAATTCATCCCTTGTGTTCAATTCATCCAAGTAGGGATTAATTCATCTCTAGCGATGAATTCATCCCTTAGAGAGCTTAATTCATCGCAATTGATCCCTAATAGAAATGAATTCGGTGAAAACGGGGTGAAAACGGATTAATCCCTAAACATCGGCTGAATGAGGGTTATTTTGATTCTTAAGAGATTAATCCCGAAACAAAATCCCTAATCCCACTGTAGAAACTTACTTAACAACTGTTGTAAAGTGTTCATATTTCAGTATATTCTTAATACATTTTACTGGGTATGTCTACCAGATAAATACCAGTTAACTATAAATAACGCCAGTAGATTGATCATCATCGTCACGTGGTAAACCCAGGAATGCAAATTGTGCATGCGTAGTGAATTGTATATATTTTATATAAAATTATCAATCTAATTGCGATATTTATAATGCGTTTATCGTTATGTCATCTATTTTCGCGATGTACTTTCGATTTCACAGCGCGAAATTTTATTACCGAATATACTGATAATATGAACTGTTTTCAAGTAATGTAATATACCATTCGTGATATTTTAATCAATATAAAGTAATAATTATAAAATAAATACGGTATTTAAGAACTTATCCTTTTTCGTCATTCGTGGTTGACGGTCCCTTAAAATGTTAGATCGCATTTTGACATGTTGTTACCTTTATGACCCGTAGACAATTTTGCACAGTTCATAGAGAAACATATAAAAATCGACAAAAAAGTGCCGGTGACACCCGCATCGATACTAAAACATTATTCGAAGCGTTTTAAGTGCAATGTATATCGTGTATGCAGATAAAGTTAGTAATACCTATTTATAAAACGTAACGAAATAAACACACATATGCCCGATAAATACACAACATACATTCAAAACAAACCCTACATCTTTTACCAGTCCATGCAATACAACAAAAAATGAAAAAAGCGGACATTCTTTTTTGCTATCTCTATCTACAGTTTGAATGGTCTGTTTTTTAGGAGCATATAATGTTTAACGACGCACAGACAAGGAGAGCTTCCAATACCGAGGTATTCGTTGAGAGAAATGTAAACAAATAGACGTTTTAATGGATCAGATCACTATCTGACAAACTACTCGTAAGTTTATTTCAATTCGTTCACCAGTATTCATTGTAAATGTATTTCATATAAAAATGTGCGTTGCTTTTAAAACAAGGCTTTTATTTTAATTATTTCACCATCTTCATGTAAGCTGTAAGATAATAATTATATGAGAAAAACTGTCGTTTTTAAAAAAGCAGAAGGTCTAATATAACATTTATGTTACAATAGCACTACACAAATAATGATGAAAAACATGGGTTAAATGTGTGTCATCTAGACGTGCGCACACTCAGTACTTTAAAACAATACTAAGCGAGAACAAACATGTGTTTTAATTATTCTTACGAAGAAAATCTTCTATACGCCATTTGTGGAAGACACTTACAGGGGTCCCATTGTTAAGAAAAACATGCAATACAGTTATGTTTACGTACCATTCATTTCCTGCAGCTTCGGTATTCGAAAAACAATTTATTTTTAAATGAGATAAACTATCGTTGGATGGAATACGCTAGTCAAAATAATGATTCGGGAAGCAAGCTTGCAAGTAATGTACCTATTGTAACCAATTGCTGAATGGTCTTATTATCTGCATTACGTAAAAGCAGCACGTTCCCGGATAATACATGTAAAACGTTGCGTGTGTTCATGAGAGTACTGTTCTTATTGTAATATGTGTGTGATATTGCATATTTAAGAATGGAACCAGACAAATCTATTAACCGAAAAAACGTTTGCTGGAAGATATAATTGCAGCAACAATATTTTCTATAAAAAAAAGCTCATAAACCAAACGACAACATATGTGTTTTATTATTAGCGATTGTACGCAAAGTATTAGTACTATGAATTAATGTGTATTATTTTTGAATGTATCAATATCACATGCTGTTACAGTCAATTAAACCATGCCAAATAACTTGTTTTAAACGTATTAATTCTTGACATATCGTTTGTCTGTTATGACAGTTATATCAAATCGCTTGACTTTGGAAATTGTGTTTCGTGCACATGGAAAATGGTAATTTAATACATCCACATCACTACCAAAAGCAGGTCTGCGTTGTTTCTACTGCATGTCAGCCTTGCCACTGTCGGCTACTGACCCATTATTACATAGCTATGGTGAATAAATGATTGTTATTATCCGTGCGGTAAAGATCAAGTGTTTTCAGTAAAGGCGTTCATTAGAGCTCATGTGTTTGTGTGTGTATCTGTCGTTCGTTACTAATTAGGATGTAATTTGACAGCGAGCATGGAGTGTAATGACTCTTTTCAGTCTAGGCATTCATTATATTACAGGATTCTTTGCATGTGTTTGTCTTTTGTGACTAATTGGGGTGTAATTTGACATCGACAATTAAGTGCAATGACGCATCATCCGAGTTAAGTCTTTGACCTCCTTACTTTTCTCCATCACGGAATGACGCACTGTCCGGCCATACGTCTTTGACGATCAAAGCAAAAACATATATTTGTTATTTCCGGTACTATAATCTCTAATAGCAATGTACAACTATATCTGGAATTTCGGCCACATGTATATATATTTATTTTTTTAATTTCGAAATGGTATTTATGTATCTTTACTGGAATTCAAAGACAATTACGTTGCTACAACACGTACTGAGCTAAAAAAAATGTCAATATTATTGCCTGGTCGTTCCAGTTGACAGTTGCATATGCATTACCACATCGCTTGCTCCATAAAATCAAGACTTACCGCAACACATTGTAATTTTCCTTCGGCGTTGTCAGAAAGAAATAATAAGATCATTGGGTACCTATCCATGTGTGTGCTGGTCGTTGTAAAAATTATCATCGGAGCGAATGATACATGGTCATGGTATAAAAAGGTTAGGAGAATATCTGTATACCGAGAGGCGAGACATGGAAATACACGATTAACGAAATTCACCGTGAGCAGTTGACGAGAAATGTGAAAATACAAAATCCGTACTAAAAGTTCTTCAGCTTCAAAGAAATCTCTGACAGGAAATTATATATTGAGAAACCTTACTATTAAGGAAGACGTATTCCACAATTAGCTAACTGTCGCGAACAAAAGTCATTAATTATGAACCGTAGACTTACCTTACGTTTTTTTAAAGCCATTTCGCATGACAACATACCAAATATACATTGAACTTGTGACATTTATTTCACATTTTCGCAAACATAAATTCAATGTTATTTAAGCTACATGCTCGTTCACATTTCAGTACAATTGAAAATGTATTTGACAATCAGCGGACAGTAGTAATGAATTATGGGTCCTAATATTTTTTTAACTGTCCCTGCAACAACGCATAAGAAAAGTGTAAATATAATAATTGTTCAGCCATCGACATAATGGCCTCAGTCAAAAAAATATTTAATATGTCAATATTAATGGAATATTTACTGTCTATAAATAGTGAAAGATGTTCTGATTGGATGAATTGAGCCACAAACGTATTAACATTTCGATTCAATTTCGCGCATAAATAAAACTGGATTTAGAAACAATTTACTACGATCCAGTCCACTTTTTTCGAACAATTGTTAAAGAATCAACTGTTTGATTGCTTCTATTACGACGTTGAACGTTTCGCACTAGGAATATCCTTCTTCAAAGCATAGCGAATAACTGCGCTGTTAATTCATTCATACTAACATTTTGCTCATTACTTTGTCTAGAAAAAATATATCTTAAGCAGAAATGTAAGTCCTGATTACATGGACAAAAATAAACAAAGATGTTTTTAGACCTTACTTTATCGTTGAATGCCAACTCTATGCGAACTTTCTACAACATTACAAAAAACAATGTATGGATTAACTGTTAGTGATGTTTTTATAGTGATGTTCCGATTAACAATTTTGAACTTACTACTAAATATATTTTATGTTCATTCCAAATTAGTTTTATTCATCACTTTTTGCTAACACGTTTATTACAATTGCACATCCTAAATCTATAAACGGTAACTACGTTCCGTTGTCCATAAAAACCAGAATTGTAAAGGCCTTAATAATTTAATACCAAAGAGCTGTTCCTTGTTATTATTATACAGGCACTTCGTTCAGTTGATTTATGTGCTTTTCATTATTTCCTCTTCCAAACGATATGAACTGATATTATTGATAAAATATCGCTTATGTAAAACCGCGTTGGCACTTGGGATGTTGCATTTTTCTGTTAAGAACAAATCCCAAATACATCCGATTTCCTTAACAATCGTACTCTAATTTTGTTTTGATTAAAATATCAAACATTAAACACGCGAGTCTTGTTGACAAAGCATTCTCTTCTATGCCTCAAGCTTTGTTTGAAATGTTAAACATTAAATATATTAACGGCTTATACTTACGAATAAAAAAGTTAACATTTTTTATCAAGCTCAATTCGAAGGTTTAAGTTAATAAGCTTTTAATAATCAGACTATTGCCTATTTTTTCAATGCATTTTTATAAGGATAGTTGCTTCACGTATATTATCATATAATTAAAACTGCAATAATATCAACCTTAATTTGCAGGAACTGCTACCTGCCCTAACAAATCGCAAAACGACTAGGGCCGTCATGTTTAGCCGTCTTGGTCCTTGCATACGTGAGGAATGAATTCACCTTTACAGAGAGGTAGAGGCTAAGACAAAGTAAACAGTCCATTATCATAAAATGGAAGCAAACAATCTTATCTCAGAAGACATTTTTAGCAAATGCATTAAGGCCAACTCGTTACGAATCTTATAATTCATCCAAGTTTGATGTATAGAACCATTATGTATATTTGCAAACAGTTCAAAGACCATTTGCAAACCGAAATAATTAGTGACCAACATTAATACATGTATAATTTTGAATAAAAAATAAGTTATGAGAGAATGTGTGATATGATATGAGAACAACAGATATCTAGAAGTCATAGTATCTGATGAAAAAGGATAAGAATCGTTTTACATCATCTGAATAAAAATAATGGAGTCTGGTAACGATCTTCCGACAGTGATATGTTTGTGTTGTCGTTGTGTGTCCTGGTGATCTTAATACAGGTTGTGACAAGATCGGACGGAGTGCACCTGAACATATGTATTCAAGAAGGATCGTCTACACAATAAATAAAACTTGCAGCATAACATTTAAAAAAATAACATTTGATGCTTGATAGCATTGGTTTTATTTCATATTTATTTCTTTTTCTTTAAAAAGACGTTTGTTCATATTTATCTCAGTTAATTAACGTTGATAAACTTTGTGTTAAACATTAAAATATGGAAAGACAGACTCACATATTACATTTACGCAAGAAAAGAATGTATTCTAATAAAACTTAAGGATAGTACATTTTGCTTCAGTTACAACTTTAAAAGTGTTACCTTTCTATCTAACAACATTTATGGCATATGTATTGTTCTTCCAATAGCACTCTCTTGAAACATAAAATTTTACGATATGCCATTCCATCCACATCATTATAAAGTTTAATGCGCAATACATTAAAACTCTTTGAAAAACGACCGTATTTGTCTGAAAGAATTGCGGGAATTAACAGTGTTTTAACATTAGCAAATGCGTGTCGAGTAAAGTGATACTTTTCTAGACGAATGAAATGGCATATTTTAAACGCTAGATCGCTTTAAAACACGCTTTCTCCTTTATTATCCGTAAAAAGATAGTGATGAATTCTCAGTGCAAATGTGTAAATCGACGGTCAGCTAATAACACCTGCATTGATACTAGCACATTTTTAAAACCATTTAATATGTTCGTGATTACACGACATAATTCGCGTATGCAGGAAAATCAAACAAACCTTATTATCGTAAAAATGATACAATCTGATATAACGCTTACCCTAGCAATGCTGCGGCTGTATATTATTTTAATTTGACGATTTAGTTTAATTCAAAGCTATATTATTATATTCGTTTTCTGACCATTCGCAAGCAGGATTTGTTTTGTAGTTTTGCATCGAGCAATTAGTGTAATGTCACGTCATCTCACACAAATTTATCTAACGTCCTCCTTTATTTGCTCCTAAGCGAGATGAAGCTGAAGCCAGCCTGACGTTTATGTCGTTCAAAACAAAAACATAAATGTGTTCTTTCTTACACTAAAATCTCTCATAGAAATAAACAACTATCTTTGTGATGTTTGTGACAAGTCTTGTGTATTAGACCTTTGTAACGGTATTTATTTATATTAACGGGAATTAACAGAGAATAACGTTTCGTTTTCTACATCATTTACTGGCTTCAAGTTATGTAAATATTATTGCCTTGTTTTTGAAGATGACTTTTACATAATCATTACCACTTATTTCGCCCAAGCAAAAGGCAGACTTACCGCAAAATCTTGTAATTTTGCTTCAGCGTTAATCCATAATCCATTGTCAGCGAGAAATAGTAAGCTCATTAGGTACCAATCTATATGTTTGCTTGTTGTTGTTCAAATTATCATCGGAGCGAATGATACATGGTCCGTGGTTCAGAAAGGTTAGTAAAATAGTCTTTATATCGGGGAGCGAGACAGGCAAATAAACTATTTACTAAATAAACCGCGATTATGCGTTAGAGAAGTACATTAATACAATAACCGGGTTATTCCAAAGGTCACCGCGTATTTCGCTTCTTCTGAATAATATACTGCCATTTAACACCAAAGGAGTGAAAATAAATTGAATATTGATATTAATACCGTCTCTTATGGCTGAAAATAGGCATAAAAGTAAATCGTTAAATGTGCCGCATAAGACTGTTAAAAGACTACAGACTGAACACTAAGACTTAATGGTGGTGGACATCAATGACAGATAAAAGCTATTCGGAGTTATCTCCCAGTCGAACATTTGAAAGATTTTTTTTATTTAGTTTTCAAAATTAAACCATGCATATTTTGAATCAGTAATATTTTTTTAAACAACTAAGTTTTAAAAGTACGCTGCAATTAATAACTGATTGGGTTGGGACTTGCTTTACATAGCTATTCAATTGAATATATTGAAACCGAAACAACGTTTTGTCCTTATGTCATACACTTGTTGCCAATGCGACAATAAACATCAGCATAAAAAACGCAATCACAACTGAATAAAACTAAAAACGCCGTATTGAAACGATTAATATAAATTTATTGTAACGGATTTATGAGTACTAAAACGTCAGACCGTGATTACTCTTGTTAAATAATCAGCATCTGAGACAATCCATTACTATGCGCATATTTAACTAGGTATAATATGTTCTAATTCATTAATTTACATAACTTTTATAGAAGCAAGAAAATGCTGCACCATAAACGGATGAAAGAAACATTCTGCCGCACTGCCACCAAATTAATAATATACCGGTCTACCTCAGTGGTCCTTGCAAAGATGAATTTATCATCTGGTCCTTAAATTGGCAATAATCTGGCAGCTGTACTTTAGTCGATCGATACATTCATATGAAATAGCATTTATGTTTATATGTCTGTGTCTGACTTTTTCTTGTTCGGCCTTAAGTAAAAATTGCCAGACCAGTATTGGAGGTTATTTCGTGATGCATCGACTATCTCTGGAACATCCGTACTTTATGCATTAAAGGGACCTTTTCACCGATTTTGACATGTATTAAAGTTTGTCATTATATGCTTTAAATTGATATATGTTAATATTAGAAGTAAATTTCACCAGTAAAAAAATAACAAAGAATAAAATTAAAAAAACAAAGTACACCTCAACTGGGCTTCAATCAATGACCCTTGAAGTAAATGACTAACACTTTATCAACAAGGTCATCCGAGCCCCAATAGGAATAGTTGTATTTTATACTTAATATAAGCAATTGTTTGTAAAGTTGTATTATTTTCAGGTTTTTAAACAAAGATGCATATAATGCATATAACATTTTTCCAAAACGTGAAAAAGTCCCTTTAAATGGTGTACTGATCAAGAATGGTCAAGAATATACGGAATATGTGATGATGACTAAATAAACTTGATCGAACTCTTCATCAAAGTATTTTAATTTAATAAGTTTAAATGAAATCGATTATTTGATTTACACGACTTTATATATTCAAAACAGTTTATATTGCAAATAGTATATGTACTTATTTCGAAGCAATAAATAACAACGACGTTTTCATAGTAATAGCGTTGCATAAATAAGTGCGTTGAAATATGCTTTCTTTGGTTTCGAATCAAATATATACAAACAGAAACAAAGCTTCGTTCTTAAAGAAGACAAATGAATTAAGAACAAGATGACGACGTAATAACGAGAAAGCGACATAGCAAAAAAGCACTCAGAAAACACAAACACAAATAAATTAACGAATATTTACTAACACATTATAACTGTCATTACAAATCAATGTACGTGTAAACTGAATTGTGAGTACTCAAATATCAGACTTTGCCAAAGCATGATTAATATTCAGCATATTTTACGAAGCATGAGTATAACGTGCTTTTTGAATATCTTCATATAAAATGATTTACACTTTACTGGAAACTCATAGGAAGAACATTTTCCTGCACTTGTACCATAGTAATAATATGCTGGTCCACTTGACACCCAACACCCACTGTTGTTAAAACGGCCATTGATCGTTAAGAATTAATCAATCTACCAACGGTAATTGTGTCGCTCGTGGCATTCATATAAAATATATATTTATGCATGTGTTTGTTCATTTCTTGTTCGTCCTCGCGAGAAATAGAGTGACAAGTGTTGGTTGCCACTGTCTACATTCATAAATGCGCGCTGAAAGGTGCATGCTATAAAATATGAAAAGTCATTATTTTTAAAATCATTTACAGTGAAAACGTCGGAATTACTGCGGGTACAAATCTCTTAGATGTAACAGATCGAGCAATGATCAGTTCTATGTTGATTTCCATTTCAGTTTATAACGACAAATAAACAATCTGACTTTGTTTTGGTGAAATATGATAAATCAAATGTGGTAATAATTGAAATATAAACACATTGGAACTTCAGCTGCGCCAGGAAGAGATATACCTCAATATATTCTGCGGTCTTTTTTGTGTGACATGTGACCAATAGCAAAACAGTTTTGCACAAAACAAATGTACTGGACAGGAAACACACAAAAACACACAAAAAGAATAAAACTGCATTTATTGCCTTAAAACCGTAAATGCAAAACAGTTGAGGTTATAGGAAAACAATTAACTTAAATGTCACATTTACACATGAAATGATATGAATAAAACTCGGGTGACCACATTCCGCATTGGAGATGCATTTTGGTTGATACCTAACCTACTGGTTACTTAACTGCTTTATCACCGTGAATTGAAAACAATGGCAATCCGCATTACAATTACAATGTTGAGCAAAGAATAATTGAATATAATTTTTAACAATACTGTTAAAGATGTTAAAATCATGTGGAAAAAACGGACTGGAACTTTCTTCTGTTTACAATTTCGTCATTTACAACAATTACGCATAAGAAAAAGGACATATCAATTTTACTTGTTCTGTTAAATAACACATGGAGAAGCTGATTGCACATTTTCGCCAGCATTCATGAACGTTTAATTCAGTCGAACGTTCGTTGATATCCAAGTGTATTAGCAGGGAAGAAGTATATGACAATCAGCGAATGGTAGTTACGATTATTTGGCATGTTGATTTGCTTCAAGTCGTCTGACAACAACAAATAAGAACACTCAGTCATAATGATTTATTCACTGCAGTGCGGTCTTTGTGTCTTGCGCAATATTCAATGTAATAGGTCATATTAATCGAATATTTAGTTGCTATAAATAATGATTGTGTCTAAACGAAGTTCTGGTTGTATGAAATGAGCCACAAAAGTATTGACATACAATTGTGATTGATCGTTCTTTGCGCATTAACAATACATCGCTTAAGCGGATAATGTAAGAACGAATTACAATCCATCCCACTTCTTTCAAACTATTTTAAAGAATCGACACTTTTATTGCTTTCATGGTAATGACGAAATAACAAGATATATGTTCCATTTTCGGCGAAAATTGTCGTGTGCATTTTTTGATCTCCAAAATACATTTTACTGCTAATGAATCTGCCATAGTATAATTTGTAGGAAAAACATCGTAAGCAGAAATGTCAGCTACTGATTTTATGTGATTAAAGTAACAAAATCGTTTTAATATTTACCACTCAACATCTTCATTTCTAGCTGGTAATTCATGAAAAATTACTAAAACAAAACAATTAAACGCATGCATTTTGCGATTCGCTTTTAAAAGTGCATTTAAGCGAAAATAAAATTATTCTTTATTTTTGAAAAGACACATTCACACGAGTACCATTATTTTGTCACACAAATTGGCAGAATTATCTAGAATAACAACAGTAACTATGCATGCCTTTAATGTTGATACATTAATTGTGATGTCCCCTTTAATCATTGGGAACTGAAAACTCAATTTATTGTATATGCGTTCCAAATTATTGTTTAACTATGTTTTCTATCACTTTTATTACAATGTTATCGTATCAATCTATTTTACTACAACATATCACACAAGAGGGATTAACTGCATACATACTTCTACGGTCCATAATTTTGCATCGTAACTTCTGACATAAACAGCCAAAACTGTAAAGGCATTCACATTTCAGAACCAAAGAAGTATCCCTTGTTAATATCGTTCACTCACTTCATAAAGTTGATTTATGTGTTTCCATAATTACAACTACAGAAATACGAATTGCGAGTGTTGATATATGAAAAATTTCCTTTTACAAAGTAAATTCCTGTTGCAAATTCCTTTAAAGAGTAAATCGCATATGCCTACACAATTCTTTCACAGCCGTGTTCTTATAAATGGCGTTCTATTTACAAGATATTTTTTTGTACAAATTCACATTCATTTCCTGGATAATTGTAAAAAGTAGATTTTTGAGATAATTAATATTGAAGTACATTGTATATGGCTTCCAATTTAAAAGATAAAACAATCGGAACGGATCGTGTTTGCAAAGCACCCTTTTCTTAAAATACGTATTCCTAAAACAGATTGGTTTCAACTGTTAACAATTGATTCATATTTTATATAAGTTTAGTATCATGTAGTGATAACGTTGCTTTTCAATCTCATGTCCATGGTTTGACGTAATAATATGCAGTATTGTGCATTTAAAAGTGTGTATGCCTATAGCTAACGACACACAATCTGCATTAACTAGCAGTTACAGATATCAGGATAAGCAATAAATTGCCTCATATACGCCTTATTTTTTGGCATCTTACGCAATGAATCTCTGTTTGATGTGCTTATACATTCTTTAAACGAAATCTATATCATCCTTAAAAAGATGCTTTTATTTTAGGTGTCTTATCTCGGACATTCATACGAAAATTGGGGAGAATTGAAATGTTTCATTGATTTATTTATCTACGTTTACTGATAAAATCGTGTCAGTAGTAATCGAAACTATTATCTTAGGTCCACGATCGTAGATAGAGTATTACGTTTCTCTTGACCTTTTCGAAGTATCGTATATTAGAGATTATTTTTATTTTCGTTAATTTCTGTAGGTCAGTGAGCTAAATTATGCGTTTGTTAAACCTCTTAGTCATATAGAGGATGGCAAGTAATAAATGGGCCGTGCTCTGTGAAAATGGGATTAAATGCTTGTGCGTTAAGTGTCGTTCCAGATTAGCATGTGCATTCCGCACAGGCTAGTAAATGACGACACTTTCTGCATAAACTGTAGTTTGCTAAGAAGAGACTTTCTTTAAACAGAAAACATCATAAAAGAGGAAAGTATCGTCCCTAATTAGCCTTTGTGGACTTTGCGATGAATTAGGATGTAATTTGACATCATGCGTTGAGTGAAATGACACGTCATTCAAGGCAAATGTCTATGTACAGCTTTTGTCAGCCGTTACTTTCTCCAAGATAATATGAAGCGCTAGCCGGCCTTACGTATATGTCGTTCAAAACAAAAACAAAAATGGGTTATTTTAGATACTAGAATAAAGTAGAAATGCAAAACTACATTTGGGATGTTTGTCACGTGTATATTTGAACTTCACAATGGTATGTATTTATATTAACGGAAAGTCAGAGACAATATTTTTTTACATCGTGAACTGAACTCAAGTTATGTCAACAATTTTGCCTGGTTGCTCCGGACGACTTTGGTTAATCATTACCACATTGTTCGCCCCATAAAATTCCAGATTTTACACAAGACATTTAATTTTTCTTCAGCGTCAATCTATAATCCGTTGTCAGAGAGAAACAGTAAGCTCATTGGGTAACCATCCATGCGTTGTGCAAATAGTCACCGGAGCGAATGATACATGGTCATTGGTGTAGAAAGGTTGTAAAAGAGCGTGTATAACGTGAGACGAGACAGAAAATAAACGATATGTCAAATAAAACGTTATCATTTAAAGAGACGTACATTAACACAACCATTGTACTTTTGGGGCATGCCAAAATGGTCACCGTGTTTTTCGATACGGCTGAATAATCCACTGCCATTAAACACTTAAGGAGCCAATATATATTGAATATTGAACATCCCAGAGGTCGCAACTAGCTGAAAATAAACAATCAAGTACATCGTTAAATTTGCCGTACAGGAGTATATATAAAAATCTGTAGACTTGAATATTGATGATGCAGAGCGTCCATGAAGAGGAGCAGACAGTTCATACATACCACGCAATTGCGATATACGTGTTCGTAAATTGAGATGCTCGATAAACCACTTCATCGCAGTAATTTTAGTTTTATTGCATTAAATGAAATCGAAATTATTAAACGACACGATTCGTTTATATATGTATACAATATTTTTATTTCTTTTGTCTTTTAATTGATTTCATCTCAAGAAAAAGAAAAGCTCCGCACTTATTAAATACAATGATATTAATGTTTGATTGAGAATCTTGCCATAGCGATACAGCTCGAACTCACATTAATAGCACACACACGCGCGAACGCACACGCACACACACACGCACACACACACGCGCACACGCAGGCACAAAAAATGAATACATTCCTGCATAGAATGGGCTTATTGAATTGTGAATCAGGTATTCATATTGAATGCTTTACATGGCGATCACACGAAGCAAGAAATCATGCACTGTTGACGAATGAAAGGAACATTTTGCTGCACTGCGACCAAATTAATTATCTACATTCATTGCAAAGTTGCATATGTGAATTGGTCCTAAAATGACAGTAATCGTATAAGCTACACTTGAATTGCTCGAGGCATTCATTTAGAATATTATGTCTTTTTAGATGTATATGTCTCTCCATTTCTTGTTCGTTCTCGCGGAAAAATTACGAGACAAGTATTGGAAAGTCATACAATGTTCATGCGCGTAGAAAGGCGTGAATTTTATCATCATATTAAAATCTTACATGTATATAAACATTAGCATGTGAAAAGTTCAAAACACCACATTCTAACATTTATAAAGAAATGATCAGTTTTATATCGATAGCAATGTCAGCTCATAACGAAACAAAAGCAATCTGATTTTGTTTTGTTGAAATATTATTTATTTTTTTGTTTGGTTTTGTTTGGACCTCTAATGTAGGAAGAATTGATATATTTACACGGTGCAGCTGACGCTGCTGCATCGTCATCATCCTCATAATCATCATTATCTCCGTCGTCGTTGTCGTGACGTCGCCATCATGATCAACATCATCATCATCATAATATTAATCATCAGGAGCGTCATAATTAGCATCAATATCAAAATAATCATAATATTTCTCTTTCTTAATATTACAATCAACCTTTAACATGCTATGAGGCACGTTAATACCAGACAAACAAACATCTGGCTACTGTCTTATTACTTTTTGTACTATCATTAATACATGATATGATGTTAGCTATGATGATAATATTGCCGATGCGATTATTAGAATAACACTGGCTATGATGATACTGATGGTTCAAACTTGATGACAACGTTGTTGTTTATTGCGATGTTTGTGAGACTGATGGTGATTGTGATTGTGGTTATTATTATTATTATTATTATTATTATTATTATTATTATTATTATTATTATTATTATTATTATTATTATTATTATTATTATTATTATTATTATTATGGTTTTGATTATGATGCTGATGATGGACATGGTTATTTTGGTGGTAGATGTGGTGAGGATTGTAAGTTGGAAGAAAAACAGGAAATGGAGCAACATATTTGTATACTGCAACCTACTAATTGTATGATTAATTACACCAAACATGAAACGCACACTAGTGCTCAATACCAGTCGGGTCAAAACTAAAGTGACTTCTTGAAAATGAGTTCATACAAAGTCAACTAAAAACATGAAGTGCTTAATTGTAACTAATATAATATTAAAACAACGAAACATTTGCAATTGAAAAGAGACAAGTATTACATCAATTCAGGTACATTGTAACGAACAAGTCACGTTTTTCTGTATATTTTTACATCAAGAAATTCTTAACCTCTTGAGACATCATTGACAACATATGACGTTTAGTAAGAGATATCAATCAAATAATGGATTGAACTCTTACTGTTAGGTGTCTGTCTGACTGTTTGCCTACGTTCATCAAAATAACTTGATGTAACGGAAAATTGCAGGTATCGTAAAATAGGGGGTGCATTTTTTTTTAACTTGCAGAGTGTTGAACTGCCTAAACACTATAAATTGAAAAAGCTAGCAAAACTCATTACAATTTAAAAAATGTTTTCGTCATTTTACAATATTTTACACTCGACAAATTATTGAATATCCATTTACTACATAGGGATGTAAACCTGTATGAAAATATCAGAGTGTCACTTTCGAATTGGTCGTAAATATTTAGTTTATCCTATTAATACTGCATTTCACATTTAACATTAACTAAATTATGTTCAGCATTTTTATGATAAGATAATAGTATCCTTAATGTTAATAAGTATTTGGTTACAAAACACAGTTTTATTTAAATGCATCAATGCCATTCGGATATGTATTACACAAGGTCATCTGCCTCAACATACCTATTTCTAAGAAATCTTTGACAGGAAATTGAATTTTGAGAAACTTTATTATTATGAAAGACTTATCCGTATTAATAAATTATTAACTTTAAAATTTGCTTCACGTCTTCTTACATCATAACGCAAAATACAATATTACATATATATTGTACTTGTTTGTGTACCTAATGAATTTTAAGACACGTATTGCACATACATGAAATATTATGTCATTTACATGTTCGTTCACATTCCCGTCAATTATTAGGGGAGGCATTATCGACCATCAGTGAACAGTTTGTATGAATAATGAGAATTGGATAAGCCTCATGTTTTCTTATAAAATTAAGAAATCTTTTGTAATTTTTCAGACATCGACATACTGGCCTCGTTTTAAATAATGTATTTACTGCAGTGCTGCCTGTGTATGTTAAGCCATGTTCAATATTATATGTCAAAATTAATCGGATATTTATAACATATCATACTAGTGTTATTAACTGCATACATAATTATACGGAATACACTTTATATTTTCCTTTCTAACATGAATAGCCAAAACTGTAAAGGCAATCATAACTCAACACCAAATGGCTGTTCCTTGTTATATTTATCAATACACATGATTTAATTGCTTTATTGATTACCGCATCTTGCACAAATTATGATTTTATCAGTTAAAGGAAAAGAAAGTAATAAATCAATTGAACATGTAATTATCTAGGTAATTTCTTCTGACTTGCGTAAAATGAGACGGGTCAAATAAAAACATATTTCAATGATGAAAGCGATTATGTTACAAGAAATGTAAAGGCACATTGGATAGAGAGTCATGGGAGTTAGATGCAATAAAATGTGTTGGGCTTATTTATTACAATGTATTAGAAATGCTTGTATATGGAACGAGTTAATGCATACGGTGTTTTGTTAAAGATGGGCATAGACATGTCAGATAATGCATTCACAGGAAAGCAATAGTTATGTTTATATATACATATATCACAGTAGTGGTATTAGTCAAATAATCGAATTTAGCTTTATAAGCAACGTTATAACTATATAATACTAGGGTTAAGACCGTATATATATCATCCATTCAATTTTCTGATCTAAAACATTTCTTAAATCAAAGATGCAGTTAATATAGTGTTTATAGCCCCTTTAAAACTCACAGTAATTAATCAAGATCGATAGAATTCTGTACACAATACGTTATGGTTAATATTATGATATAAAAACGACCGACATCTGAAAGTCATATCCTTTTAAGACAAACGATAAGAATCGTTAAATATCATATGTATAAATCATAATGGATTCTTGCAACAATCATCTAAAAGTGCCATATTTGTGATTCCAGGACAGAATGGTAAATTTACCCATAACGTGTGATTGCAAATCTTCAATTTGGATTATAGCGTCGGATTAGAAAATTCACATGAATATGACCTACACAAACTGACATTTCCAAACATTGGTTTTAGATATAAAAAAAATAAAAAATATATTAACAGTTTTAAGGATGCATACCTCTTCGTAAACAATAATTGCAATTGCATGTACAATATAACGTACGCTTTACACTACATGTGTCTGTCATTATATTAATTATGTATATAATTTTTAAACATTGTTATCACATACAATAGTACATATTGAAAACCATTATGTCGAGTGAATTATTCCAGTAAAATACACATTATACATTTATTACACCGCGAGGCATCACAATTGATGTAAAATAACCTTTAGTACGGTTCGGATCAAAGGAACATTGTTTCGACCATAGTTCATATGAACTAAATCATCAAAGAATTATATTTACAATTGATATAACTTGCAGCAAGCCATTATTTCAAAGTACACTTGAAGCTTGATGTGCGTATATATATTTGTTTCATTGTGTTTGTAATGTTTATTCCTGATTGAAACAACATTTTTCAGTTTTACATATTATACATATTACATTCACATGAGAGTGGACAATGACATAAATATGTTAATAAACGCAAGTACAGTACATATTTTCTTATGTAACAATTTCAATTGCGTGTGTGTAACCACTTTATACCACAACATTTTGGTCCATTAAATTTCATTCACATATGATTATATCTTGAATAAAACTATAACGATATGCAATTCAATCCACAATACTAAAAGGTGACATGCGCAAAATATTAAAATTCACTGAAAAGATATAAAATTGTCTTAAAGAATTGCGTGTTCATACGAGTGTAAACATATTTTTCACATTCGCAAAACCATATCGAGTAAAGTAATTCTTTTCTAGAAAATAACACGAATTTTTTTTTAAATGTTAGATCGCGTGTTTTTTTCTTTAGTGTCCGTAGTAAATTATGCTGAAGTATGGGCGCAAATCGATTAGTCAGAGTGCTGGTAAAATCCGCATTGGGAATAACACATTTCAGTCAACAATTTCATTATTCGAAATTACTTGATGTTTTTGTTATGAAATTACTCGTGTATGCAGGTAATTGAACCATACACAATTATATTCAAACATAATAATTTAACCAGCTTATTCCAATTAGAAATTGCAAACTTTTGACATGATAACATCTGGTGTTGCGTTAACACTTTCAATACAGAGAGTACACATAGTGGTTGGTATTTAAAAATACAGCATGTAGATGTGTCAGATGTGTCGTATTTATTAGTACATAACCTTATTGTTAAAACAAGTCTTTATGTAATAATATTATGAATATTGCTAACGATGAGTCATCTAATTTTGCAGATAAATTTCAATTTAACCGTGACAAGAAAATGAAATCTCTTGTCACTCTGTCCATCATTATGGAAGAACCAAGATGGTATTGCGTTGATTAAGACACATGACTTATCGTCAAGTCAAACATATTAAGACAACCGGGCGTATAAAAGGTTTTCCCATTTTTGCCCATTTCCGTTTGAAAACTTTTCTCAGGCATGAATCTTCCATAGGTATTATCCCAATGTTTTTCCATATTATTTTTAATTCAATGTTCTCCCATTTGATTCTATGATTTTTCTCCTGCTGGTGCACCTGAAAGTTATTTTTTGTACATTTGTGATAAGATCCTTCGAGCCCTCCAAAGTAGACATCGATTTCAATACATATGAGCCGCAATGTGGTCATCATTTCATTTACAACGCTACGATACTTTGGTCATATATTTGCATTTCTACATCCCCTTTATAATCACAATACAACCCTTGCTCTGGGGAAAACTGGGCTTAATGCAAGTGCGTTAAGTGTCGTTCCAGATAAGCTTGCGTGGACGACACATTTTACTGTTATGTTATCTTTCGTTTTAAGAAACTCTCTACAAAACGAAAACCCGAACAAGGCGGAAATGCAGTCGCTGATAAGACTGTGCGGACGGTGGAGGCTAATCAGTGACGATAGGATATGCCCATATAGACATAACCGTTTCGGAAGTGGCAAAATAGCTTAGATTCCACAAAATAACAACAACTTGAATTTATTCGATGAAAGTTTGACTGTGTGTTTTCCATGATAATCCAATAAAGATTTAAACTGTCAAATTACACACACTACTTATTGAAAGCTTTACCTGAAGCTTTCGTCCGTGTACTACGGACTTCATCAGCAGAATGAATGTCTACTGTTGGGAAACGTTAACACCGCTAATTGTCGGGGTGAGCGATGTTAACGTATGGTCCCAGGTGTGCGCGTATTGGTATTCCAAAAATACATAAAGCAAACATGCCATTAAGACCAATAGTCAGCAGTGTGGGATTTATCACTTACAATAATACCTATCAACGGTACTGTCTCACATGGTCGGGAAAACAGAAAACTTTGTGAAGAACTCAAAATATTTCTCAACACTCATCAAAAACAAACAGGTGGAAGTGGATAAAGGTTTGATATCATATGACGTTAGTGCACTTTTCACCAGTGTCCCAGTAGATAAAGCCTTGGATATTATCCATAATAAACTACTCGGAGACCCGGAGCTGAACACTAGAACCACTATGTCTCCAAATCAGGTCACCAAGCGACTAGGTCTGTGCCTTAATTGCACATATTTTGTGTTTGATGGTAGTTTCTACCAACAGATACAAGGCGCCGCTATGGGATTTCCGGTTTCGCCAAATGTGTGCAACTTATACATGGAGCATTTTGAGGAACAGGCTTTCCGCACAGCCCCACACCCACCAGGCTGGTGGTTCCGCTACGTTGATGACACCCACACAAAACAGAAGGTTAAACATGTCGAGGAGTTCACAGAGCACATCAACTCCATTGACCCCGACATTAAGTTCACGATGGAAAAGAAGAGAACGGCTCACTAGCTTTCCTTGACACCAATACTATCAGAAAACTGGACGGCAGCTTAAAAATCAATATCTACAGAAAACCGACACATACAGACCAATAATAAGATTTCAACTACCACCATCCGAATGAACACAAACTGTCAGTAGTAATAACTCTTTTTGGCAGAGCTAAATCAATAAAAACAAAAGAACAGGATTTGAATAATAAATGCAGCAGGTCATCCAGGCTTTGAAGAAGTGCCACTATCCGGAATGGGAAAAAAAGAAAGGAAGGGAACAGACCAGCAAACCCAAGTCCGGTACGGAGAGCAAAAGAGTACCAGGGCAAGCCAAGTCTAAGGGCAACATTTTCCTTCCATATGTTCAAGGTACCTCTGAACAGTTGAAGCGGGCCTTCCTGAAACATAACATCAGTGTATCCATTAAGCCACATAAAACTCTTAGACAATTACTTGTTCACCCTAAGGACAAACCAGAAAAGCAAGACTTATCTACCATATCAAATGTGATGGCCATCCAAAGGACCAGTGCTCAATGGACTATATTGGTGAAACCGAAAAAAAATTAAAAGCACGATTCATGGAACACAGGAGACCGAGTTCAACATCATCTTAGGTTTCAAGACACATACATGATTGTAAACCGGGCCACGCGATCACAATGGAGAATGTTAGGATTCTGGACCGTGAGCCATCTTGGTTCGAGAGAGGGGTCAAGGAGGCTATTGACATCCGTGCACTAAGACCGGCGCTAAACAAGGACGGGGGCCGCTACAAACTCTCGCACACCTGGGACCATACGTTACCATCGCTCACCCCGACAATTAGCGGTGTTAACGTTTCCCAACAGTAGACATTCATTCTGCTGATGAAGTCCGTAATACACGGACGAAAGCTTCCGTTATAGCTTTCAATAACTAGTGTGTGTAATTTGACAGTTTAAAACTTTATTCGATTAACTTGTATTTACTTTTGCAAAATGACTTCTGAGCGTCTGTACAGGCATCAAATATATATACTACTTCTAGATATAAATACAGTTTGCCAGTCCATCACGCGTGCTTGGAAAACCATAACAAGGAAAATTCACATACAACAAGACTTAACACTCTAACAACATTCATTAGCTTGAACTACACGTTCGCTTTTACGAAAAACATCACGACCTGAATCACTTGATATTGACATGTATGTCGCATTTTTAACACTTAACATATAAGGTGTTTTCTGATGTGTCATACAGTGTAATAAACATGAACGAGGCATGAATATTCATCAAATCGTTTAAAGTTTCGATTTTTTAAGTATGTGTTTTTAAGTGGAGCATACAAAATAACTAAAAGTACACGTATTCCTTTTTTAGTTACGCTTTGTCTGTTATGAAAGCTTTATTACATCACTTTTCGATTAGAATGTTTGTTTCGTGTACACGGTTAATGCTTACAGTATACAACCATTTCACTACGAAACGCAGGCACGCGTAGTTATCTGCAGGTAAGCCCCAAATTCGACTCATTATTACATTTCTTTCCTTAATGAATGATTGTTATTATTCGAGCGATACGGAACAAGTGTTTTCAGTTAAACCTTTCCTTAGAGTTCAGCAGTTTAAGTGGTTGTATCTGTCGTGTGTGACTAATTAGGTTTTAAATTGATATCTAGCATTGAGTGTGATGACATGTCATTCAAGAAAAATGTAGAGCTTTTATTTTTCATTAATAACTCCTTCGCGGTATAAAGCTCTAGCCGGCTTTTCGCATGTCTTTATTAAAAAAAAACATAGATTTTTTATCTCTGATAGAAGAAATGAATAACTACCTTCGGAACTCTGACCATAAGTATAGTCGAACTGTTAAATGGTGGTTGTTTATTTAACGGGAATTCACAGAAAATAGCGTTTGCTGCATTGTCTACTGTACTGTCAAGTTATGTATATATTACATGATCATTGTTTTAATATATATAATAAAATATATAGAGAAATATTTATGTTTTTATGAATTTATTTATTTATTTATTTATTTATTTATTTATTTATTTATTTATATTTATTTATTTATTTATTTATTTATTTTATTTATTTATTTAGTTAGTTATTATACATAATAAACCTTGATCATGTAAAGATAAGTACGTATATAAAATCTTTGTACTTCGGGTGCATTTCATAAAGGTCACCGCGTCTTTCGATTCGTCTGAATAATCTACTTCCATTCCACACCAACGGAGCAAATATACATTGATTATATTTATTATCCCCACTGTCTCAGTTGGCTGAAAACTGGTAATCAAATGCATCGTAAAATTCGCCGTGTAAGAATGTGTAAAAAAGTTAACACTGAACATTGAATCTTGATAAACATATTCCAAGCAGTCCTTATAGAACAAGCTATGCATATTGTATAATGGTTCGTTATGTTTTAATTCCTGTTTATTTACATTACGTACAAAATGTTGTTATTACATAAATAATTGCGTTGGAATTAAATGTATTTGGTTTTTCAATAGTATGTATCCAAACAGAAATAAAGCTACGTCCTTATGATAGATAATTATATTAAGAATAATCTACTGCCATTCTACATCCACGGAGCAAATACACATTGATTATATTTATTATCCCCACTGTCTCAATTGGCTGAAAACTGGTAATCAAATGCATCGTTAAATTCGCCGTGTAAGAAGGTGTAAAAAAGTTAACACTGAACATTGAATCTTGATAAACAAATTCCAAACAGTCCCTATAGAAAATGCTATGCATATTGTATACTAGTTCGTTATGTTTTAATTCCTGTGTAATTACATTACGTACAAAATGTTGTTATTGCATAAGTAATTGCGTTGGAATTTAATGTATTTGGTTTTTCAATAGTATGTATCCAAACAGAAACAAAGCTACGTAATTATGATAGACAATAGTATTAAGAATAATCTACTGCCATTCTACATCCACGGAGCAAATATTCTTTGATTATATTTAATATCCCAACTGTCTCAATTGGCTGAAAACTGGTTATCAAATGCATCGTAAATTTCGCCGTGTAAGAATGTGTTAAAAACGTTAACACTGAAAATTGTATCTTGATAAACAAATTCCAAACAGTCCCTATAGAAAATGCTATGCATATTGTATAATAGTTCAGTATGTTTTAATTCCTGTTTAATTACATTACGTACAAAATTTGGTTATTGCAAAAGAAATTGTGTTGGAATTTAGTGTATTTGGCTTTTTAATAGTATGTATCCAAACAGAAACAAAGCTACGTCCTTATGATAGACAATAGTATTAAGCAGAAGATGCCCTATGCATAGGTATCTGCTGACGAAGCGATACAACACCAAAGCATGTTAAAAACACATATTAATAAAACTATAAACGCCGTATTGAAATGGTCAATTCATATTATTGGGAGTTTTTACGGACAAGTACTCAATCATCAGACTAGGCGAAATTTTGTTTAAAAGTCAGCATACGGAGCAATTCATGAATATTATCCATAATATGTTCATATTGAATGATTGAAGGATTGAAGGATTGAATGATTTACACGGCGATCACACGACGAAAGGCATGCTGCACTTTAACTGATGGGAGAAACATTCTTCTGTACTATTACCAAATTAATTATCTGCCGGTCCAATTCAATAGATCTTTTCATTGCAAATTTGCATGTGTTAACCGATTGCAATCATCAATCATTGTTGTTAAGACTGTCCATTTAATAAAAATGATCTTACAGAGTTACTTTAGCCGCTCGCGGCATTCATCGTTATTATTATGGCAGTAATAATATATGTGTCTGGCAATTTCCTGTTCGTCCCGCGAGAAATTGCGAGTCAATTATTGCTGGCAACTATATATGCTCATAATATGCGAACACAAAGAAGCGTTTTAATAATAATAATAAAGTTATAAAAACAGCGTGTGGAAAGTCGGAATAACTTCAGGTACACAACACCACGATGAAACATTTTATCAAGCAAGACTAGTGCATTTGTTATAGAAATGTCAGTTCAACACGAAATAAAACCATTATAAAACCATTTTTTTAATTAACTTCATTTTGCTGTTTTATTTGTTATCGCATCTTGCAAAAGGTATTATTTTATCAGTACAAATAGTGTAATAAATCAATTGCAATTGATACTTGTTAAGTATCTAAGAAATTTCTTCTGACTTTCGTCACATGAGAGACGTAAAATAAAAATATATTTCAGTGATGAAAGCGAAAATGTAACAAGAATTGTGTAAGCTTATCAGACATATTTCAATAATGAAAGCGATTATGTTACACGCATTGGGTAAGCACATAAGATAGAGAGTCATGGGGGTTAGATGCAATAACATGTGTTGGGCTTATTTATTAACATTAATTATAAATGCTTGTATATGGAAGTAGTTAATGCATATGATGCGTTGTCAAAGATTGGCATGGACATCTTGAAATGTCCGATAATGCATTCAATGGAAAAAAGTTTCGTTTATATAAAGCTTAAATAGTAACGTTACTACTATATGATACTTGGGTAAAGACCGTATATATATATCCATTCAGTTTTCTGACGCACGACATTTCTTTAATCAAAGATCCAGTTTCTTAAAAGCCACTTTAAAACTATCGATATAATCCAGTAAACAATACGTTATGGTACATAATATATTATTTATATAGTAACGACCGACTTATTGAATTCATATCATTTCAAGACAAACGATTAGAATCTTTTATTATCATCGGTATAAACACTAAAGGATTTTGGAAATGATCATCTGAAATCGATACGTTTGTTACGTCGTTTTGAGTCCTGGACAAGAATGGGTAATTTTCCCATTAAATGTGTTTGCAAATCTTCAATTTGTAATATACCGTCGTGTTAGAAAATTCACATATATATGTCTGAAAGACACTGACATTTCCGAAAATTGGTTTTATAGATCAAATAAATTACAAATGTACTTACAATTTTTAAAGAAGCATAACTTTTCGTAAACAATAATTGCAATTACATGTACAATATAACGTACGCTTTACACGATCTGTCATTTTATTCATTATGTATATAATTTATCAACGGTGGTTTAAGAAACAATAGTACATATATAAAACTATTGATTATGTCGAGTGACTTATTCCAGTAAAATTCAGAGTCTCCATTTACTACACATCGTGGCATCGTGGCATCACGACAGCTGTTTAATAACACTTATTATAGTTCTGGTCAAAGTTGCATTGTTTCGTCCTCATCTCATATCAATTCAATCATCAAAAAATTATATTTACAATTGATATAACTTGAAGCAAACCATTATTTTAAAGTACATGTTTAGCTTGATGTGCGTATATGGTTTGTTTTACTGTGTGTTATGCGTATTCCTGATTAAAAGGACTATTACATTCACTTGAGAGTGGACAATAACATAAATATGTTCATAAAACTCAAGTACAGTATATGTTGCTTATGTAACAATTTCAATTGCGTGTTTGTAACCATTTTATACCACAACATTTTGGTCCATTAATTTGCATTTACATATGATGGTTATCTGAAATAAAACTATAACGATATGCAATTTAATCTACAATACTAAAAGGTGTCATGCGAAAAATATTCAAATTCACTGAGAACGATATAAAATTGTCTGAAAGAATTGCGTTTTCATGCAAGAGTAAACTTATTTTTTACATTAGCAAAACCATATCAAGAAAAGTGATTTTTTTCTTGAAACATAAAACGGATTTTTTAAGTACACTTAGTGGTTAGAATTTCATAGCGAAATCACGCAGCATGTAGATGTGTATAGGCCATGTTTTCATATGTCTAAATAAACGCAATAACATCCAACCATGGTTAGAACAAATCCTTCCTGTCGAACCAAGTCTTAATAACATCCAACCATGGTTAGAACAAAACCTTCCTGTCGAGCCAAGTCTTAATGAGTATAATAGTATGTATACTGCTAAAGACAAGTCATCTATTGTTCAGATAAATGTCAATATTACATTGACAAGAATATGAAAATTTCTTGTCACTTTAGCTATCATTAAAGAAGAAGCCAAGATGCAATTGCGTTTATTCAGACACTTGACTGACAGTCAAAAATACAACCAGTCGTATAAAATGTTTTCCCATTTTAGACCGTTTCCGTTTGCTGACATTTCTCAAGCAGGATTCTTTCATAGTTATTATCCCATATTATTTTTATTTCAATATTCTCTCATTTGATTCTATAATGGAAACTACAAAAGCTTAACTAATGCAACGGAGATATAAAGAACTGCCACAGAAAGCAATGTATAAAAGCGAGTAAATAAAGGGCAATATGCAATTATAACGTGTTTTTTTGCTGCTAGTGCACCTGAAAGTTAGACCTTGAATTCAAAAGTATAAGCAACAAGGTGGGCATCATTTCATTTACAACAGTGCGATACTTTGGTCATATATTTTAATTTATACAGCTCATACATAATAACAAGACGAGCCTCGCTCTGAAAAACCTGGGCTACATGCAGGTGCGTAAAGTGTCGTTCCAGATTAGCCTGTGCGGATGACACTTTTTGCGTTTATGTTATTTTTCGATTAAAGGACGTCTCTACTAAACGAAAACACGACAGAGGCGGAAAGTGCCGTCACTGATAAGGCTGTGCGGACGGTAGAGTCTAATCAGTGACGACAAGTTACGCAAATGCATTAAGTCTCGTTTTTCTTATTGCGACCCATATAAACATAACTGTTTCGAAAGGGGCCAAATAGCTTAGGTTCATGCACAAATAAAAAAAAAGTAACAACTTTTATTGACTTCTTCAAAGTGACTTCGTAACGTCCTATGTGCATGTATCACAAATATATACTACTTCTAGCTATATATACAGTTTGCCTGTCCATCACACGTGATTCGAAAACCAGAAAATTGATTATACCATCTAGTTACATTTTTTCTAGCGATAATAGTGCTGGAATTGATAACGTTAACAAGGGTTGTAAAGGGTGTTTTTAATTCACATAAAACAAGACTTGATACTCTAACAACATTCATTACCTTGAACTGCACGTTCTCAATTACGAAGAACATAACGACCTGAATCACGTGTTATTGACATGCATGCTGCATTTTCAACATTTAACATGTGAGGTGTTTTTCCGATGTATAATCAGTGTAATAAGCATGAACGAGGCTTTTCTACACTATATACAACGCTTCCTCACGCTTTAATAAAATCCAAACTTGTTTCTTTGATTGAAAAATTTTTTGCTAGAGATAAGTATTTGTATCTAGCTTTAAACACTAAAACAGCTTTTTTTACTAATCATATATTAGATAATTACATCATTTGGACTGGTCTTGACTTTTGTGCAGCACTTACTTTTCTTTTGGATAACTTGTTTGTTGAATTTAATGGTACAATATTTAAACAAATTATTGGCGTTCCTATGGGTACTAATTGTGCGCCACTTATAGCTGACCTTTTTTTATATTGTTATGAAAGCGAATTTATGTTAGAATTATCTAAAACTAAGCAAGTAGATTTGATTAATTGTTTTAACCTTACTAGTAGGTACATTGATGACATACTTAATTTAGATAATCCATTATTTGAACAATATATTCACAAAATCTACCCAAAAGAACTAGTCTTAAATAGATCGTGTATATCCAATACAGACGCTGCGTATTTAGACTTACATTTAACTATTAATAATAATTTGATCAAAACTAGTTTATACGACAAACGGGACGATTTTAACTTTGAAATTGTGAATTTTCCGTTTCTAGATGGCAACATCCCTAAAGGACCTTCCTATGGTTTTTACATTTCGCAGTTGGTACGTTATGCCCGAGCATGTTCGTGTATTTAAGATTTTAATTATCGTAATCTAATATTAACTAAAAAATTGCTAAAACAAGGTTATATCATAACCTAAGAAATAAATTTGCTAGATTTTACTCTAAGTATGGTGATTTAATTTCAAAATATAATGTTTCTTTAAAATGGCATTTAAATAATGGAATCTCCCATCCATCATTTTACGGAGATGTTTTGAAGCGTGTCCGCAAATTAAAATATGTTAAACCAAATGTTCATATTAAACTTTTCAATTTAATTAACTTGTTTTTATCAAAAGGATACGATGCTTATGTACTTCAAAATACGTGTTTGATGGTTTTCGATTCACTATATCTTTCTTCCCTTAAAATTTGGAATCATTAGTAATATTATAGGCATTTTTCACTGTTGAATAAAATTGTATCATTGTGTCGTATGAACAAATCTGCATGAAAACTACATTAGAGGCATTTTTCACTGCTTAATAAAATTGTGCCATTGTGTCGTACGAACAAATCTGCATGAAAACTACATTTGGACTCAAATCGTACATCAAATCATTTCTGTCTTCAGTTGTCAAAACACCTATATACTGTTTGATTCCAATAATGTCGCTTTAATGGAATTACCATTTTTATTCATTTGCTTCTTAATATTAAAACACCTAAACTTGTTTTATTGGTAGCACAGCCCCATTAATATTTTTATTTAGTACTGCCCCTGGAATTTGTTCACGTCATTATGTCATTATGGATTTTTGTGACATCATACGACCGACTTTCCCAGTTGTAATCTACATGCATAGGTCATTGGGTTTATAACGTTCCATTTTATTTATATTTTCTCTCTGATAGGCGTTTCTTGTTTGATTTAATTATTTTTATTTTTTTAAGCAGTCACATAAACAACCAAGCTATGTAATATGGAAGTTTTACACCCATTATTGCTGCTTCTTCCTGTGTTTGCGCGATGATTATCTGAGATATTAACTCCATGAAACTATATTCTCAAATCTTTTTCTATAAAGAAGGAATGTAGTTGACAATTGTTAATAGTTTTATTTGATCGTTCGTCAAAAAGTTATAACTCTGTTACTCTTGTATCTTCAATGCAATTGAGTAATTAAATAGTAATTAAATTGAAAGCGTTTTAATTCCCTTTTATTATTGTTTAATTTGAGTTACAATGCTATGACGTTAAATTTTATTTACACTTAAATGTATTATGAATATTGCTGGGCCAAGTGTGAGGTTGGGCGCTCTATAACCAGGTTTAAACCCCCAATGCTTTGCATTGACCGTTCCAAGGCGGTGACCCCAGCTTTATTCATATTTTGTGTTTATGTTGGTTTGTATTGTGCTGTATTGTGCTGTTTTGTACTGTTTGGGCAATCGGTCACTTGCCTTAAATAAAGGACCAACTAATTGTTTTTAATGAAAATTCAATACTGCTCCAGCAGCTGGAGTTTCACTTCTTTATATTGATATTCATTAAATCGTGTAATGTTTGTTATGCATGTGTTTGTAAGTACAGCACACAAAACAACTAGAAGTTAACATATTCCTGTTAAACTTATGGTTTGCCGGTCACGAAAGCTGCATCACATCACTTTCGTTTAGAATGTTTGTTTCGTGTACACGGAAAATGCTTATTTGATACAACCAAATCATTACGAAACACAGGCACGCGCCGTTATATCTGCAGGTTATCCTCGAAATCTTCCCATTATTATAATGCTTTCCTTATTGAATGCTTGTTATCATTCGAGTGATACGGACAAATGTTTGTTTCAGTTAAACCTTTCCTTAGAGCTCATCAGTTTAAGTGTTTATATTTGTCGTTTGTGACTAATTAGGTTTTAAATTAACATCGAGCATTGAGTGTAATGACACGTCATTGAAGACAAATATAGAGCTTTTATTTTCTCTTAATAACTCCATCACGGTATAAAGCTCTAGCCGTCTTTACGAATATCTTTGTTTCGGCATAGCTGTATAACGTCACTTTTTACCTTAGGTGACCTTTAATCATCATTCATAAAAATGCCCGCGGCTAGACACTGATGAATACACTTCATTTAGTCCATTGGCTGATTTGAGAAAACCACTAGAACATTGGAAACATGACCGCGTCTTTCTAACACTGTTGTACTGCGTGTTCAGCATGAAACAAGTTTATCTCTTATGAAAAGGCATGATAGATAGAACAGTTTTACACTCACCTGTTCACATCAATACAGTTTGTGCGTACACCTTCTTCTTACAAGCAACACAATATTTCATGAAATGTACGGGTATATGCGTTTTCAGCATGAATGTACTTTATCTCTTATAAAAAGGCATGAGGGATAGAACAGTTTCACACGCAATTCACTACATCAACACAGTTTACATTTAGAAGATTGTCAGCGCCATAGCGTTTGTACTTTAAGGCTGTGTTATCATATTTAATTATTACTACCGTATTGCATTCTGTGATCACGTATAGATTAGTTCATATAAATATTGTTGTTTCCTATCCTGATTTTAGTTTTGATCAAAATATGTTAATTGTTTTCGAAACACCTAAAAAAACATGTAAAAGTATAAAGCTTCGAACAATCCGTCGTTCCAGCAGTGAAATTGTTACCTCACTTTAATGCATAGCATTCCATCTCGCAAGGTAGCATTAACCCGGTGAACATGGCCGGAAATATCTTAACTGCAGATATTCGGCGATAAAATTACGGTATGTCAATAAAAGATTTTTTCAATAATTCCATGATAAGTTTTAATTAATTTAATAAGAATTATTCCACCATAGCGACAAATTTGTTGAGCATGAGAGCGATGATTCAAGATACTATTTACAATAGAATCAGGACTATGTCCGAAAACCCACTTCAACATGTCTGTTCTAAGAACGTGCGCATTAATATTTCATATATGTACAGTTGATTGTTGTGTGGCCAATGACTCGTATATTTTCATTTAATTTTCAATCTTCTTGTGTATTTCTGTTATATATAGATATATATTATATATATATATATATATATATATAGAGAAAGATATATATATATATATATATAATATATATATATATATATTTAGTTATTTATTTATATATATATATATATATATATATATATATATATATATATATATATATATATATATATATCTATATATATATCTATATATATCTATATATATATACATATATATATATATTTATATATATTGATATAGATATATGGTCAATGATA
Source organism: Dreissena polymorpha (assembly GCF_020536995.1). NCBI lineage: Eukaryota > Metazoa > Mollusca > Bivalvia > Myida > Dreissenidae > Dreissena > Dreissena polymorpha. Next base: position 86,410,350 of record NC_068356.1, read on the forward strand.
TCTAATAATGCGAAATAAGCCACGAAATCTGGCGCAACGCAATATTTGCATTTGATGCTGCTAAAAACTGCGCAGAAAAAGGCATTTGCTGTCTCATTGATGTAGCTCTATATATTTCATCAACCAAAACCACAATCAACGCCGTATATCTTTTGTAAAGATATTTCTTGTTTTATATAGGCGTTTTATATTTGATACTGGAAATGAACAACTACCTCTTGAATTCTTGTCATAAGTATAGTTGAACTGTTATATGGTTTTTGTTTATATTTACGGGAACTCACATACAATAACATTTGCTGCATTGTCTACTGTAATTTTAAGTTATTTATATATTACATGATCACGGTTTATTATAAATAATGACATATAGAGATGAATATTTATTAATGTATTTATTTATGTATTTATTTATTTATTTATTTATTTGTTATTATATATAATAAACCGTGATCATGTAAAGATAAGTACGTATATAAAATCATTGTACTTCGTGGGCATTTCATAAAGGTCACCGCGCCTTTCGATTCGTCTGAATAATCTACTGCAATTTCACACCAACAAAGCAAATATTCTTTAATTATATTTATTATCCCCACTGTCTCAATTTTGGCTGATAGCTGATAATTACATACATCGTAAAAATCGCCGTAAAAGAGTGGGCAACAAGCTTAACACTGAACATTGAATCTTGATGAACAAATGCCAAACAGTCCCTACATTACATGCTAGTCATATTTTATAATAGTTAATTATTCAAATTCCTGTTTAATTGCATGCGTACAAATTGTGGTTATTGCATAAGTAATTGCGTTGGAATTTAATGTATTTTGCTTTTTAATAGCATGTATCCAATCAGAAACAAAGCTACGTCCTTATGAAAGACAATAGTATTAAGCACAAGATGCCCTATGGATTAGTATCTGATGTCGAGGCGATACAACAAAAAAAAAATATTGAAAAAAAAAACTATAAACGCGGTAATGGAATGGTAAATTCATATTTTGGGGAGTTTTAACGGATGCTTTTGTACTCAATCATCAGACTATGCAAAATATTATTTAATAGTCAGCATACGAGACTATTCATTAATATCAGCCACAATATGTTCATATTGAAGGATTGAAGGATTGAATGATTAACACGGCGATCAGACGAAGAAAGGCATGCTGCACTTGTAACTGATGGAAAAACCATTCTGCTGCACTGCTACCAAATTAATTATCTGCCGTTCCTCTTAAATAGGTATTTTCATTGAAAAGTTGCATGTGTTAACCGATTGTAATCATAAATCATTGTTGTTAAGACTGTCCATGGAATGAAAATAATCTTACAGCATTACTCGAGCCGCTCGCAGAATTCATCGTTATTATTATGGCAGTAAAAATATGTGTGTCTGGCCATTTCCTGTTCGTTCTGCGAGAAAGTTCGATACAAGTATTGCCGGCAACTATATATGCTCATAATATGCGAACACAAAGAAGCGTTTTACTATTAAAAACACGAAAAAATAAATATTTATGTCCCCCACTATAGTAGTGGGGGACATATTGTTTTTGCCCTGTCTGTTGGTCTGTTGGTCTGTTGGTTGGTCTGTTGGTTTGCGCCAACTTTAACATTTGCATTAACTTTTGCAATATTGAAGATAGCAACTTGATATTTGGCATGCATATGTATCTCATGGAGCTGCACATTTTGAGTGGTGAAAGGTCAAGGTCAAGGTCATCCTTCAAGGTCAAAGGTCAAATATATGGGTCAAAATGGCTCATTAAATGTACACTTTTGCAGTATTTCAATATTCAAGATAGCAACCTGATATTTGGCATGCATGTGTATCTCATAGAGCTGCAAATTTTGAGTGGTGAAAGGTCAAGGTCAAGGTCATCCTTCAAGGTCAGATGTCAAATATATGTGGCCAAAATCGCTCATTTTATGAGTACTTTTGCAATATTAAAGAATGCAACTTGATATTTGGCATGCATGTGTATCTCATGGAGCTGCACATTTTAAGTGGTGAAAGGTCAAAGTCAAGATCATCCTTCAAGGTCAGAGGTCAAATATATGCGGCCCAAATCGCTAATTTTATGAATACTTTTGCAATATTGAAGATAGCAACTTGATATTTGGCATGCATGTGTATCTCATGGAGCTGCACTTTTTTAGTGGTGAAAGGTCAAGGTCAAGGTCATCTTTCAATGTCAAATATATGGGTCAAAGGTCAAGGTCATCCTACAAGGTCAAACGTCATATAGGGGGACATTGTGTTTCACAAACACATCTTGCGTGTGGAAAGTCGGAATTACTTCAGGTACACAACACCACGATGTTACATTTTCTCAAGCAATGACCAGTGTCATGTTTATAGCCTTGTCAGTTCAAAAGGAAATAAAATCGTATTTTGTTTAGGTAAAAAATCATCAAATCATAGTTTTTATTTGCTTAAAATGTGGTAAGATTTGAAATATATACAAAGAGAATAACAAATCATCACACTTTCCCCAGAGCTATATACTGAAATTTCACATTAACACAATTTACAAACAAAACACGGACAAACATAACACAAACAAAAACTATGAAAACGAATAAAAACTTGGGTCACCGCCTTGGAACGGTACAAGAAATACACATGGTTTAGATAAGATAAGATAAGATACTTTATTAAAGTCTCATCAACATGTACCTAGTAATATATATATATATATAATAACTTTAAAACACAGTACACAAATGCCACTTATAATTGAGTTATAAGAGATAATACATAATCTCAAATACAATTCATAGGGGTTTCAACGAGCTTTGTGGAGAACAAAACACACACTTAGCCCAGAACTATTTGCGGAAAAACCTCAGAGCATCACCATTCAAATTAAATAGCAAAATTTATAATAGAAGAGAATATATTTCAATTTAATTACAATTTAACTTGGTAATTGTTGGATACAACCCAAAGCAGTTGAATGGTTACTGTCGGAGAGACTTTTAAATGAAACCAAAACGAGTATCAACTACATGTCGCGTTTGATAAAAAATTAAACAAAACTTTATATACATAGAAACGTGTAATGATATATCAAGATCATCGCCATACAATGTAAAAAGGCGCAATAATGGTTTTCAAAAGCCAAAATTTATAACGAGTTTATCCACATAAAGTATTGGACGTTAAATTGTATCAAAACTATCGTCTTAATTTTCATTAAGAATTAGACACATATTCTGAATAGCACTTTAACAAAAATATGCACTGTAGATTACCTACATGCGTCATTAAAAGTAAGATGTATTCGGTTGTGACTCATCCGTTTCAGCTGGATTTTGTATCTTGTCTTTCTTTAGTTTAAGGTAGCGCACCTCTAATGGGCACATATCCAAATATAATTTAAGTAATTATTTTCATAATCAGCATCATTTCACTGAACTACATGCAAATTTGTAGGTAGGCTTTCTATGCTTTTTTAAAAAATATACCGATTTTTTCAAAACCACCCTTACGCTCGGCTTTTGTCCATTTTATTTTCACCCCTGGGGTATATAAAAGTTCAATAATTCATTCAAATTTCCAAATATGGGCATGCAGTTGGTGTGTACAGATGCAGTAAAGGTGTTTTAAGTTTAAACAAGATGAAATAAGTATTCTTTTACAGACATTTATTTTTTACAAATTTTTATCTATGGAATAGCGCCATGAAATGAAAGTGATTTCAGCCAAGTAAAAATTGGGTCGGTTAAAAACAAAGTGTCATAAAAATTTTAATAGTATCATTTAAGTTATAGTTTAAACTTAATTTTTATGGAAACACTATATACAGCAAAAATACCAAGAAATAGACAGATTTACCGTTTACTTTTTGAAATAAAAATAAAAATGCAACATGCATCATTCGTATTTTCAGCAGTAAATTACCCAATTTAGCCATAACGTTGTTTTAATTTTAAAAATTGAAGGAAGTGTATACAATTGTCAACATATTTAACAATAAACATAGCTTATATGCTTTATTAAATCAAAGTACGTTAGAAAAGAAATAAAACGTCGCAAAAAGAATGCGATGTCGGCAGGATTCGACCCTGCGCGGGAAGATCCCAAAAGATTATCAGTCCATCGCCTTAACCACTCGTCCATGACAACTTCACATCAGTGCAACTTTAAATGAGATATCCATAAGTAAGCAGGTAAAAAGGCTAGTCGATCTTTGAAGAAATCGCGGAATCGTATTTTTCAGATGATAATTAGATCAAAGTCAATATTTATAGTGAAAATAATGTATTCTAAATGAATAAGGTAAACACATATCAATATTCGAGTTTGAAAAAAATATAATGCATCTCTAGAAAATAACCGATCATTGAAGATCGGCATTGATCGTAAAATAAATCGCGGGAAATCATTAGAGGTGCGCTACCTTAAATCTATAAATACACAATAGTCACTTGGCGCCAAATAAAGTTAAAGCCATACACATTGAAATGAAATACATGTAAATCAATACATATAGGTGCAATTTTTAAGTGCGCAAAAATTGTCATTAAATCTATAGCCTAGTTAGCAAGTAATTTATTATTTATTTTTTTTAAACCGAAAGTAGGATTTCTATATGTATACGTCCATTTCGACAAACGCGATTATTTTTAAGTTTTAAAGCGCAAACAAGACGGATTTCTACCTTGTAACCAACAGATATACTCTAATTGGCGTAGATAAAATTAAATCTATTGCCTAGTAAGAAAGTAATTTATTATTTTTCAAACGGTACCGCTTTTAAAACCGAAAGTATAATTTCTAGACCTATACGTCCATTTCAACAAACGCTATTATTTTTTAGTTTTAAAGCGCAAAAAAGACGGATTTCTACCTTGTTACCACCAGATATATTCTAATGGGCATAGATCAAATATGATTCTTCTTTATACTTAAATTAACTTTTATTTCAAGGTGTGTGGCTTTAAGATGCAAGCGTCAGTGGTAGCTGTCTTAAGTTGTTAATTGGTTATGTGGGTAAGACATATATATATATGTGTGTGTCGATGTCAGAGAATAATTTACACAGAAATAAACGCAATGCATAAGGACATATGCTGCAGTTTTAATGAAAATTGTGTTCACCCCATAATTTTTGGTATTAAGCTGGAATCATCTGTTGTGGATAGGAAAATGAAACAAATCATCAGTGTTGTTAATTGTTAATTTGCCATCTCAGCATAAGAACAAGAGACAGACACCCAGACACACAGATACACAGACACACAGACAAACAGACTCGCAGATAGGCAGACACGCAGACAGGCAGAGAGGCAGACAGACAGACAGAAAGAAAGACGGACGGACGGACGGACGCACAGACACACGGACGGACGGACAGACGAAGCGGCGACTAAATGCTCCCCCAAAAAAATTTTGGGGGAGCATAAAAAGACATTGCCCTTCTTTTTTATGACATAACCATATTGATACAATTAGTTCAGACATATCCTACCTGAACTAAATTATCAGTAAAATTTGACTGAATGTTCCTCTTGTTTAATGAACTATATCATAATTGTTACAACATTTTGATATTTTCTATCATAACCACAAAAAACAGATTAAGGGGAAAGAAACAAAATTCAGAGTTGCTACAGGGTTTACATAGAATCAGTAAGTTACAAAGGAGTTATCTCCTCTTTGACATAGGGGGTAGTCACGTGATAGTCAGTTATTTTTATACCCTTTATTACTTTTATTTATTTTGTTAATGACGCTCACTTTCCGGCCATATCAGCCAAAAGGTGATAAGCGTTTATTTTGTATAAAAATATTCTTTATATCTCGACTTTACTCCCCGCAAATTTTCTTAGTTGAGCCGTAATAAGGTAATCCAGCTAAGAAATGTTGCTGCAGGTAAAGTCTAGATATAGAGCGAATGTAACCATGAAATACACGTCAGTAACTTTTTTGCTAATAATGGCTGGAAAGTGAGCGGAATTTAATAACTTAATACAAGTAATAGTGTGAAAAACGGCGAAAAATGCCTGCCTCAGCATGGACGTCACTATCTTGATTATCACATGATTATCCCCTCTGATGAAATATTTTGCATTTATCTGGTTGGAAAGAGTTTAAATTTTAAGTTCAATGTCTCACTGGAGTTGTATTTGAGTCTTGCTCTGGGAAAATAGAGCTTTATGCATGTGCATAAAGTGTCATCCCAGATCAGCCTGTGCAGTCCCTACAGTATAAGCTAACCAGGGACAAGCCTTTCCGCTTTTATCAAATTTTTAGTTTAAATCAAGTCTCTTCTAAACAAAATCCAGTCTAGCCAGAAAATGTCATCTTTGATAAGCTTGTGCGCACTGCACTGGCTTATATGGGTGACTCTTTACTTATATGTGTTTAGCCCCATTTTCCCAGAGTGAGGCCCATGTGTATTAATTTAGGATAAGTCAAATAGCTCTTTATCAAATGGCCGAAGCATTCTCACGTCAAAGGTGATATGTCCGAGCTGTCGGGTAAAGTAGTAACCTCTGTCGTGGAATGACTTTACATGCTTGCTAATCTTACAGGAATTCAACCATCTGAAATAACAACAACAACATGTTTATTCATGCTATGTGGTTAATGACTTTAAAAAGTTGGATCATAACATATAACTACTTTTTATTACATGCGTTTGGTCACTTCATGTTGTTTGTTTTTATGACTTTTATAAGTAGAACATAGAATACAACACAGAATACCAGTTAAGTATTGAATACAGCGAAGCTTATTTGTTAAGCACAGGCACACAGTAAGCGTGTTCAAAAACTTTTAAACATTACGTCATATGGATATTTGTTTATAATGTAAAACATTTCCCCTCCTGACTTTTCTACTCTAAACAACCAAAAAGGTATTACACTGTGTTATGTGTCTTCAAAAGTCAACAACAATCTAACAAGTACAGGATTTGTTTACTTCTTTAATTGTAGCCTGTTTAGGACTTCATCCCATCAGAAAAATACTTAAAACTCTTGCAGTTTTCCCCCAATAAACTGATCTGATTTCATTTCTTTTTAAATTACATCAATAAATTCCTCAAATACCAAAACACTTGATATTTTCCCCCAATGATATCTTAAGGCCGCATCCTCGAGCAGTATAAAGAAAGCCCTGATGTTATTATCAGTTCATATTTCTGCACTTGTTCATGTGGCACATTGCGGAACATCTTTTATAGCTTTGATAATCAGATGAGCCTCACTCTGGAAAAGCTGGGCCTAATATATGGGCTGCACCCTGTGAAAAGGGGTTTAATGCATGTGTGTAAAGTTTCTTCCCAGATTAGCCTGTGGAGCCTACAGGGGCTAATCATGAACAACACTTTTGGCTTTTATGATATTTTTCGTTTAACTGGTAAGAAAGTCTCTTCTTAGCAAAAATCAAGTTTAAGCAGAAAGTGTCGTCCCTGATTAGCCTGTGCAGACTGTACAGGCTAATCTGGGCCAACACTTTACGCACATGCATTAGGCCCAGTTTTCACAGAGCACAGCTCATATATAGTGTGAAAATTGTCATCCCTGATTAGTCACAGGTTAATCTGGGACAACAATTCACACTCATGTATATTTTCCACTTTAATGCATTTTTATATATAAAAGAGGACTCTTCTCAACAAAATTCCAGAACAGGTGGAAAGTGTTGTCCCTGATAAGCATGCTCAGACTGCACAGACTATTCTGTGACATTAAGCTCAGTTTCCCCAGAATGTGACTGAGATAATTCAGTTCACTCACGACTCAATGCTGCAGTCAGCTGGTACTATTTCTTCACTTATCGGCTCTGGTACCAAATCATGAATATCACCCTGACTTACTGAGGCAGCAGTGTACTGAAAAAACAAATTGTAGCATGGGTTTTCGCATCCAAGGCGATCATATATCATGCAAAATGGCTCTTATACCATATCCTGCCAGTGTAGCTTATGCCTAGCCTTGGCATCCTCACAGTCAGGTCAGGAGCTACCCTGCCCACTAATAAGACCATGAAACCTTGAATGACTTTACAGCAGGACAGAGTAGCTCCAAATCAGACTAAGGTATTGCACAAGCTGGACAGGAGCTACACTTGCAGCATGTCATAAAACACCTTGGTTTCAATTGAAGGAGAATCCTGATTTTTTGTGGAGGTATTTTGACATTTTCTCAGTTTTGACTCCTTCAAAATATCTTCCTTATATCTTGATGCAAATATAACAAGGAAGCTAACTCTGTAATATTTTTATATCATAACATTTAGATATTTGCATAGTATTTATCTAAATTTATTCTAAGAGACATTGGCAGAGCATTTTTTTTAAATGCAGAAAACAATAAAAACTGGACTTCAGTATTTGAAGCCTGAACATTTCGACCACATGGTCATAAATGCATGGTCTTCAAAATCTATTGAAGCCCTGAAACCTATTTCCCCATGATGCGATGGTATGATAGTATATGTATACCTTCAATCCAGGGTGGTTTTGGTGCTTGTTACAGAACAGTACAAACACCATCTGCTTGTCTTCTGGTCTCACTTCCTGAGTACGCATTTCATTGACTGCCAGTCGGATTTTGTATTTTGTTACTGGATCAGAAACCTGAAAAACCACGGGTCAGATGATTGGATCTATCGATAAACAGACAGACTGATGGATGGACAGATTGATAGGAGATTTAAGCAATGGTTAGGTAGAGAGCAGGGATAAAAACAGGTATCGATTGCACAGAATGCAAATGAATAGGGGCAGGATGGAAAGCAGAAAAAGTAGGATGACACGATTTCCAAATTGTTGATCATATCATCAACATGTTTATTCTATCATTTGTTATTAAGGTTTCTAAGGAAAGTTCTTTCATTTGCCATTGAATAATTGAAAAGACAAGAGCTGTGTTTGTGAAACACAATGCCCCCTACTGCGCCGCTTTGAAGCCATATATTTGACCTTGAAGGATTACTTTAACATTGACCTTTCACCACTCAAAATGTGCAGCTCCATGAGATACACATGCATGCCAAATATCAAGTTTCTATCTTCAATATTGCAAAAATTATGACCAACCTTAAAGTTTTGTGACAGAATGACAGACTGACAGGCTAAAAAACAATATACCCCCAATCATTCAATCCGGGGGCATGACAAGTATATTTCATAAGATTTGCAAAATGCACAGGCTAATCTGGGATGACACTTTATGTACATGAATTAAGCCCCATTTTCCTAGAGAGAGGCTCATAATATATTTGAACATTTAACTGGGGTATTGCACTTGTGTCTGACAAGATTTTACCCTCATCAGTCAATGCGTCTACCATGTCACTTCAAAACAGCCCAGTCACTTCTACTGTCATAAAATACATTCATGTCTCGTCAATACATAAACCCTCTTAGGCTCAGAGAAAAAAAGTGTAAATGGCTAAAAGAAATCAGCATATATCTCACCTCCTACAAGAATGACCTAATCGGATTGGCTTAGAGCGGTCACGTGCCCATGGAGTATTTTCCATACACCCCGAGTAATTTTCATACTTCCCAAGTAATCGAGAAGTCGCTCTCATATGGTATGAAATTACTGAGGGTGTATTTCCCATATACCGTCAGTTACTGACGGTGTAACTAATAATAACTTTAAGTCTTTCAGGCTTTATGCTGTTTGCTGATCATCAGTATCTTAGGGTTAGGTCTTGAATCTAGTACGTATCTGAGTGGTTAAGGGTTAAAAGCTTGAATAAACAAGAGCAAATAATACCTTAAATCTTGGGAGGTAGATGACAGTTTTAATCTTGATGATGGCTGGACATCCCATTTTCTTTATCCTTCTTAATCTTCTTCTCTCTCGGTTTGGGTCATCCGGTTCAGTATACTTGTAAAATTTCAAGAAAAGATCTTATTGGCGCAACAATATGTGGTTTTGTCGCACTTGTTCAAAATGATCCTTATTCAGGGAAAACTGGGCTTAATGCATTTGCGTTATTTGCCATTCCAGATTATCGGTAGCTAGTACAGTCCGCACAGGCTAATCAGGGACTATACTTTAAGCTTTTATGAATATTTTTCAACCGAAAATTCAGCTTAGGCAGAGTGTTGTCCCAAATTAGCCTATGTTGAGTGCACAGGCTAATCTGGGACAACACTTTATGCACATGCATAAGGCCCAGTTTTCCAAAAATGAGGCTCAAATTCAAACAACATAATTCTGAAAATTTGTCAATCACAGTGCATAATGGAATCCAATTTTGCAGTAGTGATGCACTTATAAATGTAGATATCAACTATACTAATTACAAATTGGTTGGCGAATGTGACTGAACATGCTTAACAATAAAATTACTTTTATGGGGTGATTATGAAACATTTTTTTCACAAATTCTAAGTTTTCGCATAATAAGTAACTCACAAGATGACCTTTGATTAAAATTTCTGCTTTACTTCTATTACAGTCTGTACATCATTTTTTTTTCAAGCATACTAAAATGTACATACGGAAAATTACGCTAGTCAATTGTTCCAAGAGTTTGTATCACTCGAGTGGCTTGTGTGATGACGTATCACACGAGAGTCGGAGCCTCGATTGTGATGCGAAATAGCACAAGCCACGAGAGGGATACAAACACTTGGAACAATTGACTAGCGTACTATTCCTTTTATTATATACAACAACTAACGAAAACAGTTAACAAATGTATTTTTAATTTAACAAAACTGACAAAACAATGACTAAAACGGTACGCCATAGTTTATTTAAGACGCGTATGAATACAGTTTATGTAAATTAACATTCGAACCGGGAAAACACAGGTTTCCAACACGCTTACCTTAATGCCATCGTTAATACAATTTTTATAACAATTAAGTTGACAACTTTAATCCGATGTTTATAACAAAAACGTTTAAACGATATGCACTTCCACTTCTATCTTCCATGTCTTTATCGAAACTTAGTTTAAACCACACTATTTTATTGTATTCCTATCGAAATATACATTTATGCATGATAAACACACACACCAAAATACGTTTTTAACACATAGTTTACTGTTAAAAAAACAGCACGTCCGACATGTCCTTAAAGAGTTTAGATAAAACTATTGTGTTTTGTCACAGAAATGACGTCACACGATGTACTACGTAAAATATTTCGTAATATAAAATATGTCTATTTTCGGTGCGTGTAAAATGACGTCATTAAATGGGTCGAAGTAGTCCGGCTAGTATGGTAATACGGAATTCGAAACAGCGAGTAGCGTAATACGGGATTTTTTATTTCAACGATTGATACAACCTGTATTTTGTTAAAAGCATTAAACAGGTATATAATAAATGTATATATCAATAGAAATACAAAATGTTGATTTACATTGACCACATTGTGCAATTAAAAAATTTGGGGTAATACAATAAGTTGAAAAAAAATTGTATTATAGAGGAGGGAGCCTACTTTCACAAATCCAGTTGTAAAAAGCCCTGGCCCAATTCACAGAGAACTGACACAAAATACTACTGCCAGTAAACAGACCCCATATGTACTATTATATTTTATTAACAGTCCAACCTGAGACAGCGGTTGGTCAACAGAAATGGCCGAAGTGGCAGTCGTAGACCAGTGACGGTATGCTGTTCTCAGGTGACTAGTTTTTAGACGGTTGGTCCATTGGTAGTATTGCAAAGTAATAATCCCACCCTGTTGATTGCAAACAGACATTAAAACAACGGCTAATTGCTGATAAAGGAGTTTGAAATGCAATGTCTGGTTTGCCATATCACCTGCTAATTACAACACTCGCTAGTTTTAGTGTTCATGTTGACTTTTTATACCTTCTCAACACTCTACATTTTTTCCCCACAGTGGGCCGCATTTATCGCATTAAAGACAGTTACTGCAATGACATTTTAGCCGCAAAATAGTCGCAAAAAAGACACTATGATGTCAGAGGTGAGAGACGCATATTGATATCAGTGTTCTCTTTTCGCTCCATAAAATGACTGCCTCGTGACTACTAAGCACAGGTAAACAATGGCTTCGGAGTGGAATATACTGGCTGTGGCCGCTATGGCCAGGTGACTATTATACTCAGATGTTATATAGAAGGATTTTTCTTCAGGGGGGGATTAAGAATTACGACGGCTGTAGACAGGTGACCACTGCTCTCACGTGACCCCTACATCAGACTGGACTGTACATAAAACATTACCTTTGGCTTACTTCTGCCAGGTCCATAGTGGCACTCCCTTGCTTCCCGGGCAATGTTGACAAATGGAACTTTGGAGAAAGGAATTTTAAGACCCTGTCGGACATCAAATTTGATGGGAGCTTTTGCAAGTGATGAAAAATCTAAAAAATGAACATAGAAAACAGCTAATAAAAAAGTTTATACAATTAACACCTGGGTGCACAAATATAATTTCATAATTAGCATAATTATAGTGACTGTGTAATGTTCATTTTAAAAGATGTAAAATCTGGAAAAAAAATCAAACATGAGAATTGCCATGATATAGCCATCGACTTTTGTTTTGAATAATGTACATTTTCAACAAACTGACAACGCTAAAACAATTAAAAAATTTGCAAACATTTATTTTTAAAGCAGCTAAATTGAGAACTGAATTATATTATCAATAGTCTCTCTCCACATATTACTGTCTATGTGTTGTCAATCAATAAAAATTATATGTTTTCACATTGTTAGAACATTCAAGTTTATTTTGAATACGACAAGACTTTAAAAAATGCATATTATATAATTACCTTTATATATAAATGTTAAAAATATTTGTTTATTTTGAATATGAATGTCTTTAGAGTTGCCAATTCTTTCGTTATAGATTGTTAACTTATATTGCCTAAAATTGTATATGTATATACCTGTATGTCATTGACCACGGTTTACTACATTGTGTATTATATGTTTGTGTACTCATGGGCTTAAAGCCTAATGTATTCTGAAATAATAATATATATCAACCACAAAGACATACTGGAATTTAAATATCTGTGGTAGTTATTAAGAACAAGTGTATTTTAAACTTAAAGCTGACAATCTATTTATAAATCTAACAAAAAATGAAACCATGCTAATAAACTTGACATTTAACTTTTTACAAAATTTTACTATAAAATTAATTTTGAAAGCAAAGTCTGCATAGTTAGTAATTACACACACAATTGCAGCATCATACTTCAATTTAAACTCAATCAATTAAGTGAAAACAATTTTCTATTTTTAATCACATTAACCTTGACCCAACTGGCAAAACATGCAATCATGCAGCATGCATACAAAATGACAGCTCAATACCTCCATCCAATTAAATTTATTTCGGGGAAATTATTGTTCTATTGTTCGTTATATTTAGACATGCATAAAGCCATAATTGCCAGGGAGTATTTGCTTCCAAAATTTTTAACTTTGCAGCGTTCACAATTTACTTAGTGAATCCTGAAAGAAACTTTACCTGTAAGCAGTATATGCAAATATGCGAGTCCTCTGGAGGAAATTTGAAATGCTGACCTTGCATTGTGTTTTTCCCTGTCAAACTGAAATGGCTATGAGCGACAGCCTAAAACCAGAACAGCCTGCGAGTAACTCTGCAGTCTATTTTGGTTTTATGCTGATTGCTGCTAAGGCCAAAAACAAAATAGGTCGACCCTTTTTTTTCATTTTCGTTCATATAACAGGGACGTTCCCAGGAAATGTTGACTGGGGGGCCCAAACGGGGAGGGGTGCGGGAGGGGTTGCCCCTCCCGAATAGATTTTCTTTATTAGGCACTGTTCAAGGTGAATTTTAATGCATATAGAAACATATGTTGTGTTATAAATTTATGGATATATAACAAGTAAATCAGCACCATTCTGAAGTCTAAAGCTTTAACCATTACGGGCCGTCCATAAAGTTTGTCACGCTCCAGGTGGGGGAGGGTGAGTAAGAAAGTGACAGTTTGTGACATGGGGGAGGGGAGTCAGGCCATGTGTGATTTCACACATTTATTTAAAAAAAATGTATAATTTATTTATTATTTCTTTAGTAGAGTTTAAAAACAATTTTCAAAAAATTGTGAAACATTTTAATTAGTTTTATGTCAAAATAAGACGAATTGCGTATCTCCTGATTCTGTTGTTCGAATGTCCAATAGGCAACTTGGCTGGGGCCGGCTTATTCAATAGGCACAACCTCCACACAGATTTCAATGACGAAATAATTGGACTGTTCCATTTTTAGTTAGTAAAGGGTTGAAAGAAAATCTAAATTATACTTTCGTTTTTATTAGAGGTTAACACGTGGATAAATATTTATACTGCTCATCGTAACAACCCTACAGTTATAAAAGCCTTAATGTGAAAGTTCTTTTACCGGTAAGTGAAATTGTAATACGGTTAAAAGTGAATTGAGTTTTAGATTAAATTTAAATCAAGTATTAATTTTAAAAAAAAGTTTCGAAAGTGTGAGTTTGTGACGTTACTTTAGGGAAGGGGGTCCACGATTTTGTAAACAGTTGTGACATGCCGAGGTAAAAAATGGTAAAAAAAGCGTGGACATGCTTTATCACGACCCTTTGGTGTGAAATTCACACACATGTTAAAGCTTTAGATTTTCAGAAATGTATTACACTTTATAAAGAAGTTGAAGCAACCTTTGAAACTAAAAACCTTATATATGAAATTCAACATAAAGTATGACTGTAGAGGAGGGTTTGATTTCAAAGAGAAAATACTACTATGGTTATCAATAAGATGTAATATAAAAGCAAACAAAGCATATATATAATATATATATATATATCTCTATAATCTCGATCTATCTATATATATTATCTATATATATGTGTGTGTGGTGGTGTGTGCTGTTGTGTGGTTGTTGTGGGTGTGTGGTCGTGTGTGTGTGTGGGTGTGTGTGTTGTGAGTGTGTGTGTGTGTGTGTGGTGTGTGTGTGGGGGGTGTGGTGGTGTGTGTGTGTGTGTGTATTGTATTTTCTTATTCCACGCTTTCGTCCCTTCCCTTTACGTACCCCCTCCCCTAAAAAAAAATCCCTACCTTCGTGCCAACCCCTTTTTTTTTCCAAGGAGACTCCAAACAGACCTATTATAATTTTTTTGGCCTAATCAGTATTTAAGAGTAGGAAATCAAGCCTTTTAAACTTGAATTTAGTAAGAAATGTACTTAATACAATTTAACTATCTAAGGGACCAGAACTGTGTCAAAATACGTATTGTGGTAAGGGACTGAGGGTTTAACTGTCAGAATGTGTATCTGCAGATCATGTCAAACATCACACTTTGGCTATCAATACAAAAATAAATAATACGGGCAAAAGCCCGCGAAGCGAAACGTTGACCGTTCATACATATGGGAATTTAGACATAAAATTACATAAGAATACCATATATGGATACGTCTCAAAAAAAATGTTACGCGACATATATTTTCGCGATGCTATTTATGACCTTGAACAAATCAAAAACACTTTGACATATGCTAAATCACATGTAAATACATACCTCAGGAAAAGTTGTATCAATGACATCATAATTGTGTAGCGAATCGCACTAAATATTCTCGCATTATTTGTTTTTCTTCGAAACCGTTCCAGAATTAAGTCATTACTCAATTATCTCCCCTGAATGCTCTTCTTCAGTGGGTATAAGCCGAAGACTGGTTCACTTCATATAGTGACAGTCTTTACCAAACACAATTTAGGTGAACATAACCCGTGTTTAATATTTTGCCGAATCTCAGATTTCTGTCGAATTTATTTGTTTTGATCTTTTCGATATCTTATTGTTATTATTATCCTGACAAATCACAAACGCTTGTTAAAAATTTATTTGTTTTAAACATTATAGTTGGCATCTCTATTCTTCCAGTATTCTCGCGGTTTTTCAATTACGACACCGTACTGTTTATTTGTCAGAATTTGTGACGCATTTTCCATTCGCTCTCAGAAAGAAGTTTTACGTGTGATCATGAGCAATATTCTGGTCGTTGTTATCCACCAGAAAAACATTTATTCACAAAATTTAAAGATATTCCGATCGAACTTCTTAGTCCTTAAGCCTTAATTTTTAACGTATTTACACCTCGTCTGCTCGCACTTTACCGATATCCCGAAAGGTTACATATCACTATAATTAGTTTTAGGCCTAAAACCACAAAATCCGATACCATTGGATTTTCGTACCACAATCTTACGTTAAAAATCTTCCAGATTGGAAATCAACAAAAACCAAGACATTTATAAATTGTCTGCATTATTGATCAAATTTAAGATATTTGTTGGTTTTCCCGTTTTTAGAAGCTGTTCTGCCAAGGCAAGAGCTGGGCATCATACAAGCCATTCTATCCAGCAAAACTGACAGTTTTGGTTTACAGAAATCAACAACGGAGGGATTCCTGAACTATCAAAATTTCCAAGCTATACACACAGTTATTATCTGTGGTGATCTTGATTGGTTCTGTTTGTTTACTTGGATGGAACATGTGTGAACTTTTATAGAACTTTTGAAAAAGTTAATATATGTCTATCTATAACAAAAAATCAAGCTATGGTATAATAAGATCAGACGTGCAAACAATGTCAAGGGTTGTTAAATTAACAATTTGAACGCATTATGCTTGAAGGAAATATGAAAGTTCCATGAAAATTTTGTCTGTATATCGACCAAATGTCTGCCGATATAAATGTCAAACTAGTAATACAAAACTTACCACAAATATGTAAAAGCACTAAGTACCTGTGATCATTTTATGTAAGATAGTGTTATTCTAAATAGTAGCACACAGCTTGTTTAGTAAATGCATAATGCAATTAATATTATTTCCGTTTTATTTTGTAATTAATAAATTGGTTGTTACTTGTTAATCCATGATAAATGTTTTTGGCTAGTACAAAACCAGCAAAATAATTTTGTAAAAGGTAATACAATAACACCACTTTGTAATTTCATATACGTAAATATTCTTAAAATGTAGGTTGATGACAGTGTTTTGTTTACTT